>NW_023397219.1:502252-639752 GCF_011125445.2 Fundulus heteroclitus | reverse complement strand
ATCTTCCCCTCATATGTGAACAAGACCCTAAGATACTTGAACTCCTCCACTAGGGGCAGCACATCCTCCCCAAAACCAGAGAAAGCACTCTACCCTTTTCCGGCTCAAGACCATGGTCTCAGATTTTGGAGGCACTGATTCTCATCCCGGCCGCTTCACACTCCGCTGCGAACCACTACAGTGCGAGCTGTAGATCACGCCCTGATGAAGCCAATAGGACCACGTCATTCGCGAATAGCAGAGACGCAATCCTAAGACCACCAAAACGGATCCCCTCAACACCTTGGCTGCACCTAGGAATTCTGTTTATAAAAGTTATGAACAGAATCTGTACAAAGGGCAACCTTGGCGGAGTCCAACTCTCACCGGAAACGAGTCCGACTTACTGTCGGCTATGCGGACCAGACTCTGACACCTGTCATACAGAGACCTAACAGCCCTTATTAAAGGGCCCCGGTACTCCATACTCCCGGAGTACCCCTCGAGGGACACAGTCGAATGCCTTCTCCAGATCCACAAAGCACATGTAGACTGGTTGGGCAAACTCTCATAATTGAAAGAGCTAACATGTATAGGCTTAAGTCAGTACTGAACGTCGTTTTTTTTAGTCTACTACGATGCTGACCCAAAACTTTAATTGGTCCTTAACTTAGACTTGTGTACCAACACTAAGGACATCCACTGGGTATGTCCAAGGAATCCATTTATCAGAGATGTAACCAATTACCTGTGTGATCTAAGCAACGAGTCCTGTGAACAAAACTGCCAGGCTAGAATGACCCTTGAAGATGCAGGTGTGGAAACCAAAACTGTAATCTCGGAGCTGCCATCTTATGCACGACACGCATGGTCGGAGGTCATACGTCATTAAGACTGCCACTTACGCAAGTTCAGAGGTCATTTGTTGTCATAGTTGCCATCTTGGGTGGGACACTGAGTAGCCTGAGGCTGTTAGCCGTAGGCTGTTTTGAAGTCACACTAGCTGATTAGCTACCGTTAGCCAAGCACCACCTTGAAACTGGACTAGAATGAGTGCACAAGCAGTGCTAGCGGTTAGTTTTACCAGAAGCATTCCCCATCTTAGTTTAAGGCCTGTTTCAGTATACCATCTTCGCTACCTCAGAGCTTTTTAGCCAGTGTTCTTTCAATGCTGTTACCTCAAAGTGCTGACATGTTGGGTGTGATGGTTAATGTTGACGTCCTTTTTTTAAATCAACCAGATAAATAAGATTTCTAATCAACTGAATTTTATACATTGGTACCTCTCAATCCATTTTGATTTACTTTTTCATTTGTTTTCTTTGTAAGGATTAAAACTCCAATTGCAATTTTAAAGTTAAGTTTGCTGGACAAGTCTAACAAGTCAACAAGTGGTTATATAACCCTTTTGTTATAAGTTCATAACTGCTAATTAATAAATTGTGCTAATCATTACAGGCTCATAACTCTTGATCAACCATTTGAAAAGATTTTCGTTTTATCCATCCTTTGATTTTGAATGATATAAGTTTTAATTGCCCGTTATAATTAATAATCTTCATAATGAAACAGGTGTATTTGCATGTTTAAGAAACTGTTGAACTGTTCACTACTCTACATTGCTATGCTGATAGACATTGAGAACAGTCAACAATGTTTTAAAGACAGTGAAGTGATATTTTGTGCATTTAAAATGCTGTAAAACCAAAAGTATTTGTAGAAAATAAAACAGGGACTTGTTTTATAAACATTAAAGCCTCCTTCTTGGAGATATAAAAAAGTACACACGCACACACACACACACACACACACACACACACACACACACACACACACACACACACACACACACACGTTTGACCTACTTTTAAAGCCTGATAAAATAGGCATGGCTGTGCTTCACCTGAGATCAGGCCAGACAGGTTTAAAAGGTTAAACCTTTACCCCAGCTATTTTTTCCCCAATGAGCTACACTTTCGCTTACTCCTGGTGTCCAATAGTCACGCACAAGAATAAACATCCCTCAAACTCGTGCAAAATCCCTCGAAGCAAATTAAAAGAAAAATACCAATTTTCTGGGCCATACCTATATATCTTTTTATAATACACACAGCAAAATAGGAGAAGCCTCAAGGTGCGTTCACTCATGAATACTTAAAGGTGAATGACTTGATAGGAGGATTGCTCTAGGCTGCCATCTTGATCAGTGAATCCACATGATTCCATGTTTGTAGTTTCTGCTTCTTTGTGCAGCATTTTGATTAACTGGTTATAATTGGATGCTTCTCAATCCCAATGCAGTATTTGAAAGGAATACGAAAAAGGAATACTCTCATTGGATGAAAAAGACCTGTGATATTGGGTGGTAGTGTGGTTCATTGATAGTTTATTAGGTCGCAAGCATCAAGACAGGCGAGCGCTCAGCTGACATTGAGAGAGCACTCAGTGGGCTGAGCATGAGTGCAGAAACAGAGCAGAGAAGGCACAGAGACAGAGTTGAGTATGGGTACAGAGTGGGTGGAGTAGAATTTTTCCGAGTTTAGCATGCACCTGACAAGTATTGAACAAGCATGTGTAACATACGTGGGGCATCAGAAGACAAATGGTTCGGGTTAAGGAGGTGTTGGAAAAAGAGTAAATAATGACACTGAGGCAAATGCTTATATTTGGTGTTGGTACCTTATATTATGTGAAACAAGAAACAATACCCAAAATATTTGCACTCTGCAGACAAGTTGGTTTTGACAGTGCACTTGAGAATTCAGTTCCGTAGACTCAGTAGTTCACATAATTTAACAAAATAAAGCAACTAATTCAGGAGTACTCAGAGATAAACATTGCATCCAAATAAAGAGAATGACTTGTGAGATGCAATTAGTCCATTATCCAAGTCTCAGTAATTGGACAGGTGTGTAAAGGAGAGTGAAGGGGTTGAGCAAAGCTGCAGCAGCCTCCTACCAGACCCACAGGATGAGGATGTATAGGGGCAGGTTCTGTTCCAGGTAATGTAATATCATCTTTATTGTCATTGAAACATACATTACAACGAAATTTGTTCTCTGCTTTTAACCCATCACCCTTGGGGAGCAGTGCCCCACATTGCTCCCTGGGCGCCGCACATGGCAGCCATGGTTAAGGGTCTTGCTCAGGGACCCAGAGTGCAGGCACTGGGGATCGAACCAGGTACTTGCATCCTTCTCTGAGTGCAAGCGTGGTACTCTAACCACTAGGCCAACACTCCCCATTTTTCTGCATTTAACCCATCCCTGTTGGGGAGCAGTGGGCTGCACAATAGATAGCATGGCTATCTTGTGAACAACAACAAACAGACTCACCAATTCCCGCAGATATTCGACACACCGCAGCACCAGTTGTTTTCTAAACACCACGGTAGTAGACACTACAAATACACAGCCGCATGCTAGAATCAACAAGCATTTAAGATGGAAAATCAGCAAATAAAGGTATTGTTTGTGTACAGAGACATACCAAGTGCAGCCGCTCCGGTGGCTTCCCCCTCACTACTGATTGGGGAAATTCACCTCGGCTTATAAAATGCGCCTGAACTCTATGATTGGTTAGACTAAAAGTGTGTGTCTTGTGGTGTGTTCAGGTAACTGAGAAAAAAAATGAGACCAAGGAATTTTAACCTGGTTTAACCTGGGTTACACCTGTGTGAGATTTAAACACACACACCAGTCTCACTGCATGCTCAGATCGGTAACTGTGTGCTCAAGTTAGTGGCAAAAATGGAACACCATAGCAGCAGGGTTATTGGTTTCTCAGCTGAATGAATTTACTTATTTTGAATGCTTTTCCCTCAACATGTGACTAGCAGCAGTTATTTGATCCTTTCAGGGCATGGTGATGGTCAGCCCCAAGATGAACCCAACCATCTGCTGTCAGTTTGAAGCTGCTATTGTTCTACTCTTTCATGCAAAGACGTTCCGGCGGGGTTCACAGGTCACTGTCCATATTGGTAATGTCAGGCAGACAGCTACAGTGGAGTACCTTCATGGAAAGGTTGGTGAATTTTGAATATTCATCTTGCAATTAAAAACAGATAGTAAAGTCTTCACCCCTGATTTCAGGACGAGCTTCGAACAGGAGAGAGGGCCATTGTTCGCTTTCGCTTCATCAAGCACCCTGAGTATTTGCGTCTGAGTGCCAAGCTGCTCTTCAGGGAGGGAGTCACCAAGGGCATTGGTCATGTTACACATCTGGTACCCCATGACCAGAATCTCCCGGATTATTAGGGACTATTCACACTCTCTTCTTCTCTGGACCACCAAAAACTGGCTTTATGCTCCTACCACATATATGCATATTAATCCGCCCTACATGGGCCTTCAGCCCATTACAGTCTGCACTCAAAAAAACAGAAACAAGTTTTTTAATGAAGGTTGCCAGAATATACAGTTGTACACAAGGAAGTGCAAACTCTTGTGAAGTCCTCATGAATCCATATCACTGCATCAAATATCAGTTTGGTAAACACATTCACTTTAAATTTCTGACTAGGCACACAATGATTGTTGAAAAGTAATACATTCTGCTCAGATGATGTGTTAAGGACTAGCTATAAAAAATACCAGAACCTCGACCAGTGCTGTGAGAATAGAATGGCATAATTTTCTGTTAAGCCTGGAAGAGAACAGATTTCTGTGTTTTTATGTGGTATATTAAGTATTTTTGTCTTCAATCAGACTTGTGGGATTCATTAAGAACATCATCATCACTGTCAGCAGGCCTTTGTGCTTTCAGGTCAACATGACTACTATGACTGCTATGGCCATGGACACTTCGTCTAGCTCCGCTCCAAAGTTCCTTTTAGCCCGAGAGAGCATGTGCTATCATCGACTTTACAAATCTATTTTGGAGAGGATTACCACATTTCAAATTAAATCTTGAAATGACAAATCTACTTTCTTATTAGGTGCATGTGTGTTTTGCATCCAAAATTTAAATAAAACAGTTAATTTTACTGTGAATATAAAAAAATTTAAATTGTGGTTACACCTCTATTTACACTATTTAACGTTGACAAACTGGAGATTGTTGCAGTTCTTTTTCCTGTTTGCTACTATTGCAATCGTGGAGCTTGACCTGGACAGAACCTAACGGACTGGAACGGGACAGAAAATTTAAGTTATTCCATAATTTAATGCAGACAGAGAGTGGGTACATCGACGGTGAGGCTTGGAGTGCTCACAGAGAATGTTGAACCATTCTCATTAATTAACTGAACAACGTAGTTGCTCTATCGGTCAGACGTGAATGAATGTGAAAGGAAGAGCGCAAGCATGGATGATGTAGAATCTGGGGGTAATTCAAGAAGGCCCAAAAGGTTAAAGATGTGGCTCTAGTAACGTAATTATATTGAGGCTAAATAAATTAAATATATTGAATAATCATGAATAAAATGCCGACAAATTCACAAAGAACTTAAATATAAAAGGTAATAGTAATATCATCTTTATTGTCATTGAAACATACATTACAACAAAATTTGCCCTCTGCTTTTAACCCATCACCCTTGGGGAGCAGTGGGCTGCCATGTGCGGCACCCAGGGAGCAATCTGGGGTTGAGGGTCTTGCTCAGGGACCCAGAGTGCTGGAGCTGGGGATCGAACCGGGTACTTGCATCCTTCTGAGTGCAAGCACGCTGCTCTAACCACTAGGCCAACTCTCCCCCACAAGCGTTGAAAGTAGGTGAGAAAGTATTTTTTGTATTACACAATAAGACTAGTATCTTAAATCGTCATCTAGAAGTGTGCTTGTGTGAGGCCATCTCCTCGCTTTTGATTGCTGCACAGATCACTTCTCATTTTTCAGGTTGGTGCATAAAAGCACCAAGACACACAGAGAAGAGGATGCACTTATCTGCAGCAATACACTTCAAAGTCTGTTTATTTGCGCCGTGATCCAAGGACCAACTTATCTTTCAACACTCCTCTATTCTCCTCCGAGAGCTATGCTTCTGTCCAATTCAGTTTTCTTCATGTTTTGTCAGTCGTTTTCCCAAATACAACTACTTCATACAAGCAGGCAATCCCAGTAAAATGCTGACAGGTGAGTGTGTATTAATATCAAATAGGTAAAGTAGTATAATGACTGGTGACTAAAAATGAATAAGCAAATCAAAATCATGATGAGGATAAACCATTAAAATAACTAATAATTTTAGGGCACACTCTGTTAATTTGACTGTCTCTGTGGTTTCCAGCAAGTGAGCTGGTGTATTTGTATTTGAGTTTAAAACACCTTCTGCTCATCCCCCTGTCCACTGGAATTGAAATGACTGAAATATTGAGCAGGCTCTGAGACACCTATGCATGCTTGTCGTGTTGGTGTGTCCGTATCCTTAGGGATCAGATTAGGTTTGCTATTTTTGTCTTTCACCAAGATTAGTGAGCATAGTGGATATTTTTCTATCTCAACAGGGAGGGTAAGAAAATAATGCTGCTTATTGTCAGTTCTGAGAGCTGAAGTGTGAAGGGAAGGAGGTAGAAATTGGGTATTCATGGCCTTGCAGATTAAATCCAACTTTGTAAAAGACAGGTCAAATACTTTGCTCTGGCTTTCAAAGATATGGATGCCTATGATTAGCCTCTTTGTGGAGGAGTCTTGTGATACTAGATTTCATGCAGCAAACTGTCTAAATGAGTTAGCTCTAGTAATTGTATAAAGTGAGCTTTGTACTCTGTTAAATAATTGACCTGTTTGTGGTCACCCCAGGTTATTTTATCTAATAATGTGGTGTTTCTATTGTAGACTTCTGTAGTAATAAAAAGACTTTTGAAACAGTAACTATATTTTACCATATTTTATCTAAAAGACAGAGGGATGTTTACAGCTTTAGTACTGGACTCTCACACACATCAACACAACTGGTGCCCGAGAGTCCCGTTCATTCCTCACACAGACATTAGAACCCATTGTGTACACCCATTCAGGGTTGTGCACAGTATGATATCAGTGTTCTGTTCATCACTTTGGTGGAGAACATCATGCTGTAATGCAGACGTGTCCTTGCTGACACATTTTCCCCTAATCTGTCATTCTTTCCAATCCAGGTATGTCAGACTCTTTGCCTTCAGAGTAGGGTGACCAGACGTCCCTGTTTTCCGGGGACTGTCCCCGTTTTGGACCACCTGTCCCCGGCTAAAGCTGTCCCCGGAAATGTCCATGATTTTACCGAAGGGGAAAATGTGTTGCGGTAGCTGGTTGTGCTGCTGATAATATAAAGACGAGGAACAGAGCGCACCACTAGATGGCGGTAATGATCCTTTTGGATGTCAGATGCCATTAAAACACGAAGAGGAAGAAGAAGAAGAAGACGAGCGCACCACTTTTAAAACAAAAGAAGAAGAAGTGAAAAGTCGTCAACTGGTGGCAACTGATGGGGAGCTGCTGTGTTATTATGGTAAGCGTGTTAATCGATTCATCTTATTTGGATCAAGCTGATCCTGTGAGAAATGTTTGTTTTTTTTCCAGGTTAAAAAAATAATCAATAAAAAGTAAGACAAGACCACGAGTTGCTGCTCACATCAGTAAAAGACACTCAGATAAAATGTAACAGAATGATTGAAAACTCTTTGTAAAGCGCTAATCTGGTACGCTGGTTCTCCATGGATCAACAAGGGTTCGTCTAAAGATGTTTTAGAACTGATTGGTGACCTTTAGTTTATATTTCAGATAGTTAGTTATTAGTAGAGTTATTACAAGTTGTTTTGCTGATTTATGGTTGGGATTTATGAGCATAGACTTCCAGGCTTAGGTTTAGCTTTTCTACTGCTACTGTTTGGATATATGAAAGTTCCTCATGAAAAAATGGGAGTCAGTAACAGGAGAACTGAATGAGAAAATATTTACATGATCTGAGAATGATGGAGGAAGAGATAACTGCCTGTTTAAGGTTCATTTATTATGTTGTTTTTGCCTGCAGCTCCTAGTATTGTGGTAATTAGCATTTTTTGTATTTAATCAGAGGAAATAATAATAATAAGAGGACGTTTTCATGTTGTACAATCTAATGTTTTTGGAAGTGATTTTAAATATATGTCTCTGTTTTAGAATAATGTAAGATTGATACAAGAGGAGAGAGGAAGAAGATAGGAAGACAGAAAGGAGATTAAATGAGAGTGGAGGAAAATAGGAATATTGATGTAAAGAATGATTGACGAGAAGTGAGAAATATTTACTTAGAGTATTAATAAAGTTCAAGTGATAAAGCTCTGACATGATATACTCAGGTTTGAGCTGAGAAGCCCGATTGTCTGAGGATATAACCTCTTTCTGAGTCTCTGCACTGAACATGAGTTTCACTGCACTTCCCTAGCTGGGGCACAATAAAGAGGCAGTTTAGTTTTTTTTTTTTCTTGTGTTCTAAAAATTTCAGTTCTGCACATAATATATCCTCTTCTCCTCTTATTTTATCCAGACCTTTGGATACCGTGGCTGATGGCTCTTCAGACACAGAACGCCTTGAAGAAACCAGAGATGATCTCATGTCAGCTGACTCACTGACCGGAGTTAACTCACCTTAAAGGATCAAACAATATACTCAAACATCAGCTACTACCATACACATACACATAATGTAGTTATTCACACTTTATGTAAGTTTATACATGCTCATACTGCACTACACACACAATCACTTGCATTCATGTCAAGGGGTTTTCAAAGTCTGTGCCTTTGTTTCACCTCACATCACCACAATCCATTGTAAAATGTCTTGTCCCAAACAGGCTCTATGCACTATGTGCTCTATGTGCTTATAGCCCATTATGGGAGAAATTAATCTGCTTTGTGATGCACAGAACCCTTATGTGGTCAGTTGACAGTAAGAAACATGTATCATCCTTTACCAGCGGGCTTGACTACTACTTTTTGATGTTAACGCAGAAAAACCTATTTCTCATAGGTATGTAGACGTGAACAGAATGAGTATTTGTTGCAGTTTTTTTAAATTTGGGGGAACTCTGTCTCCACAGACAGCCACAGGCTAAATGTTTGTATTTACTGGTTTTTCTTTTCCTCATGTCACTTTCCCCTTAGGGGGTGGCAGAGTCCCACAAAATTGGAAAACCCTGCTAACCACTCTGGACCCCTCCACTCCCACTCCCACCACTTTGCCCGAACCTAGAGACACAGTTCTAGTTTCTATTAATAACACTATTTATTGATTTTATTAATCTTAGGATGCACTAAAGGTCTGGAGAGGCACATTCCTGTCTTTTACACTTGATTTGTATAGTTTAAATATTAATAAACATGTAAAAATAAATGAAACCATTACTGTCCCCGTTTCCTAATTTCATCTTGATTAGATGTATTGATTTTTATCCACGAGCAAGAAATGTCCCCAGATTTGATTTTAGAAATCTGGTCACCTTACTTCAGAGTCCGTTTATCTATAAATTCCATGGCAACCAACTTTGCAGTCCAGTCTATACAATCTCATAATCTCTAACAACTTTGAGGTTCTAATGAAGAAATCCACAGTTTTTCTAGATGAATCCCCTAAGGAATCTTCCTAACACATCAATAGGCTTTCAAAGGGGTCCCTCCGTTTGAAAGCCTCCGAGAGAAGACGTCGAGCTGGAGGAGTTAATATGAGCACAGCTCCAGAGAAATGCTAAATTCTTTTTTTTTTTTTTTTTTTTTTTTTTTACAAACTTTGTTTATTTGGTTTTTAACAGGAATTGCATAGCCATACATTTACAATGTGATACATATAAAACAAACCATACAATTCCCTTAAGTCATAAAGACAAAACAAAAAAACACAACAAAACGACCTCCAATCACTCCCAGGCAATAAGAAAAAGTCATAAGAAAAAGGACACACACACACACACACACACACACAAAAAATTTTTTTAATTGAAATAGTACAGTACAGTTTGTGCCCAGGAAAGTAAAAATGGAACCTTGAGAAAAGGAAAACCCTAGAAAAAAAGGGACACAGGATGAGCACACAAATACATACATAAAGGACTAGACGGGGACAGAATGGAAATTAACCTGACCAACCAATTGTAGCAATGGCTGCCAGATTTCTGCAAATTTGTCAGAGGAACCCCGTAGTGAAATCCTAATTTTTTCAAGTTTAAGAAAATAAACAATATCCCTCAACCAAAGTATGAAATAAGGAGGTTGTGGTGATTTTCATTTAAGAAGAACCTCCTTGCAATAATGGTCATAAAGGACAAATAATTTTCTTGGGAAGAGGACAAAGGAGATGGCCCCGAAAACACCCCAAACAAAGCACTCTGGGAGTTTGGATCAATTTTTCTGCCAACCACGTCTGATATAACAACAAATATCTCTGTCCAAAAACTCTTCAGCTGGGGGCACAACCAAAACATGGGTATAAGGTTTGCTGGAGACTGTTAGCACCTATCGCAAACTGGGGAAACCGTGCTATAAAATGTAGATGGACGAGCCCTGGTATAGTAAACGCGGTGCACAAACTTGCATTGAATGAGACAGTGCCTAGCACAAATAGAAGACTTATGTACGGGGTTGATTTTTCAGCGAGGCTCCCCCCAGAGGGCAAAAGTAAAAGTGCACTGTCATAAAGATGCTCAACTGTTCTGGTTTCTCCATCAAGCCAGGCGCGGTTGTTTTGAGCTTAGCAGACAGGCGAACGCAAAGAAAAGTTGAAAAAACGGCAGTACAAACAATGACTAACACAGTGAAAGTATGAACATCAGGGTTTCCCGCAGCGCATGCCACCGCCTCGCCAACATTCAAAAAAAAAAAAATTATTAAATTAAATCAAAATAATAATAATAATAATAATAATAATAATAATAATAATAATAATAAAAAACTTGCGGTTTTTTGTAGTTGCTTTCACGCGTGCATATAGTGAATGGCAGGGCAAAAACACATGGAGTTCTCGCCGTAAAGCAAGACCGACTCTCGCGGTCTTGCACGAGACTTCTGAGCCTGTGGGTGCGGGCCGAGGGCTCTTGCAATTGCAAGTACGGTATTTCCCCCACAGACCACCAGGGCGGCCGAGAAAACCTTTGTTCGACCTGAAATGACTCATTTAATCATCCAAAACGGTATGGAACACATTAATTAACTGAAAAATGTTGCATAGTATGCCTTTAAGATACATGACCAAAGCTCATCAGGGATAGACTCTCCTATATCCTCCTCCCAGAGGGCCTTGATTGATCCCAAAGACTATCCCAAAGCTATGCGGGTATAAAGAACTGGAATAGATCCTTTCAGCCTAGGAATGGGCAAAAGCAAGGAGTCAAGGTCAGAGTCCTCAGGCAGCCTAGGAAAAGTGGGAAAATTACTATGAACAAAGTTGCGCACCTGTAAAAATCTGAAAAAATCTCGAGATGGAAGAGTAAATTTGGCAGAGAGTTGTTGAAAGGTAGCAAAGATACCGTCTAGAAATAAATCCCTAAAGGTCTGAATGCCAAGGTTTGACCAAATCACAAAAGTTTTGTCTGTGAGAGAGGGAGAAAAGACATGATTATTTGCGATAGGAGCATATGAAAACAGGAGTTGTAGACCAAAATAACGCCGAAATTGAGTCCAAATCTTAAGAGAGGTTTTAACTACGCTATTCTTTGTGTAAGCAACAGTCAAAGATTTGATTGGTGAATACAATAGAGCTGCGAGAGACACAGGTTTTGCCGAATTCGTCTCCATTACAAGCCAGTCAGGAGAGGATGGGCCACACCGAAGCCAGGCTGTCAAAACCCCAATATTGGAAGCCCAATAGTAGTACCTGAAGTTCCGTTAGGCCATCCCCCCAAGTGGCTTAGGTCTCTGTAAATATTGTCTAGACAATCTAGGGACCCTCCCCTCCCAGAGAAAATCTGAAACAAGAGATTCTACCCGACCAAAAAAGGAATTGGTTAAAAAAATTGGGACACATTGAAAAGGATACAAAAAACGGGGAAGAACATTCATTTTGACACAGTTAATTCGAGCTACCAGAGACAGTTTAAGTAAGGACCAGCGCTCAAAGTCTTCTTTAACTTTCAACAGCAAGGGAGAAAAGTTAGCATTAAATAAGTCCTCATACCTATGCGTAACTCGAACTCCAAGATATGTGAAACTGTCATTGGCTATTTTGAAAGGAAAGCCATGCAGTGGAAGAGCCCTAGCCGCTGAGTTAATAGGAAACAATTCACTTTTACCCAGATTCAGTTTATACCCAGATAACTGGACAAAGTCTGAAAGCAGGTGCAAAGCAGCAGGAATAGAGTTGAGCAGATCTGAAACGTATAAAAGTAAGTCATCAGCGTAAAGTGAGACTTTAACTTCCAAACTATAACGTTGTATGCCCACAATAGTTGGACTCGAACGAAGCATGATGGCAAGCGGCTCAATAGCCAGAGCAAATGAAAGGGGGCTCAATGGGCATTCCTGTCTTGTAGAGCGATGAAGGAGGAAGTACTCCGACCGAGTGTTATTAGTCCTAACCGAGACCTGTGGGTTAGAATAGAGTAGCATAATCCAAGTCAAAAAAGCTTCACCAAAACCAATTTATTTGACAATATAAAAGAGGTAAGACCACTCAACTCTGTCAAAAGCCTTTTCAGCATCGAGAGAGATCAAGGCTTCGGGATTGTTATGGGATGAGTCATTGTAAATAACATTAAAAAGCCTCCTAATATTAGAAAAAGAATGTCTATTTTGAACAAACCCGGTCTGGTCTAAGTGAACTACTGTAGGCAGAACACACTCAAGACGCATAGCTAAGACTTTCAATAACAGTTTATAGTCGGCATTTAAAAGGCTTATCGGACGATAGGATGAACAACAAAGAAGGTCTTTGGCTTTTTTCAAAAGAAGGGAGATGGTGGCCTGATTAAGAGTCTCGGGCAGGACTCCAATAACAAAAGCTGTGACGACCCAGGTACTGGGACTGACTCCCGAAAGCCTGCGCTTCCCCGCTTTTCAATAAAATCTGCTCATGCGCCACTGACCTGTTTCGGGTTGTCTTTGGGTCCGCCCATAAACATCACAGCACGTTCTGGCCACATGGATCCTTCACCCGATGGTCAGTGGCGCACGGGAGTGGAGAAGTCCATTTCCCAGTTAGAAGCCGGCGTCTCAGAGATTCTTACTCATCTCCGCGGCCAAGCCACTCCCCCGACTCCACTTCCGCAAACAGCTCCTCCGGCTCCTGCGTCACATCCGGTGACCTCATCTCTGCCAGAGCCACACAGTGTGAGATACATTTCGAGCTACAGCCATCCTCTTTCCCAACCGACCGTTCTAAGGTCGCGTATGTTATCTCTCTGTTGACGGGAAAGGCCAGACTTTGGGGGGCTTCTGAGTGGCAGAATGACTCTTCCATTTGCCACTCATACTATGACTTCTCCAGAGAATTAACAAGAGTGTTCAGTCCCCTGCTGCCCTGCCGAGAATCCTCCAGGGGGCTCTTGTCTCTGAGACAGGGAGAGAGATCAGTGTCTGATTACATTATTGATTTCTATTTGCTAGCTGCTGAGAGCTTATGGAATGAGTATGCGCTCATGGATGTTTTTATCCATGGTTTAAATTATAGGATCAAGGATGAGTTAGCCACCCGGGAATATCCCAAATCCCTCAAACAACTTGAGGAACTTGCTACCAGGGTGGATCTCCGCCTCCTGGAGCGGGGAAGAGAGTGCCGCTCAACCTCCTCTCCCCGTCCTCGTTTTTCAGCGGTTCCCTCCGTGTTCCATCCATTTTCTCAGAGGTTGCCTGACCCGGAACCTATGCAGCTAGGAAAGGCTGGTCTGTCTAAGGAGGAGCACCAGCGCAGGCAGCAGCAAGGTCTCTGCCTCTATTGTGGAGGAGCCGGTCATCGCGTTCGGTCTTGCCCATTAAAAGACCAAGCTCAGTAGGAGGGGGGAGGTCTCTACTGAGCTACACCAAGCTCGCTGTCTCCCCAGACCGGTTATTCCCTGCCACTCTAAGCACTTCTACTGAATCCCACAGACTCTCCGTGTTCATCGACTCGGGGGCGGACACAGAGTTCATAGATGAAGGGCTGGCCAGAAGACTGAACATCCGACTCCACCCTGTCTCTTCTACCCGTAGTGTTCTTGCCCTGGATGGTCATGAATTAAATATTTATTGCCTTGTTTCAGAGCCAGTGGAGCTAATATTGGGAAGTAATCATAGAGAGAGGCTGACTTTTATGATTATAGACTCCCCACAGGTTCCAGTGATTTTGGGCGCCACTTGGCTCAGAAGACACAACCCCCAGATAGATTGGCGACGGGTCGAAGTGATGAGATGGGGCCCCTTCCTGCTTCCGTGTCTGTTCTCCGCCCAGCATCCCCCTTATCTGAGGGTAAGGCAGACGATTATTATCCTGATTTGTCCAAGGTTCCGTCTGAAGTTTTTAATAAATCCAAGGCCACGAGCCTCCCTCCTCATCGCCCGTATGACTGTGCGATCCACCTGCTGTCTGGAACCACCCCACCCAGAGGTCGTCTCTAGTCATTGTCCCCTCCTGAGTCCCAAGCCATGCAGGACTACAATAATGAGTCCTTAAGAGCAGGCATAATTCGCCCCTCTTCCTCACCTGCAGGGGCAGGCTTCTTTGTGGGGAAGAAAGATGGCTCACTCCGCCCATGCATAGATTATAGGGGCCTAAACAACATTTCAGTAAAGAACCGTTACCCCATCCCCCTCATGAACACGGCATTTGACCAGGTCCAGGAGGCCAAGATTTTCACCAAGCTGGATCTGAGAAATGCCTACCATCTGGTTCGAATAAGGGAGGGTGATGAGTGGAAGACCGCTTTTAACACCCCAACTGGTCATTATGAATACTTAGTAATGCCTTTTGGTCTCACCAACGCTACGGCTGTCTTCCAAAACTTAGTCAACGAGGTCCTTAGAGACATGATAGGACGTTATGTGTTTGTCTACCTATATGACATTCTCATCTACCCTAAGAACCTCACCCTCCATGAGCAACATGTCCGCTCCGTCCTGCTCCGTCTGTTACAGAACCAACTCTATGTCAAGGAAGAGAAATGTGAGTTTCACACAACCTCCACTTCCTTCCTTGGTTTATTTTAACCCCCGGTCATGTGTCCATGGACCCGACCAAAGTCCGCGCAGTCACTGAATGGCCCGCTCCAAATGACAGAAAGCAGCTCCAGAGGTTTTTGGGGTTTGCCAATTTCTATAGACGGTTTATCCGTAACTACAGCCAGGTTGCTGCCCCGCTCCATGCTCTTACGTCAAGCAAAGTTAAGTTTGCATGGAACGAAGAGGCAGATAGCGCTTTTAAACTTCTCAAGGAGCTGTTTACGTCTGCCCCGGTCCTGGTTTCCCCTGACCCCGGAGAGACAATTCATTGTGGAGGTGGATGCTTCTAGCTCAGGGGTCGGGGCTGTTCTCAGCCAGAAGGCCTTGGATGGTCTCATTCACCCATGCATGTGCTTTGTTCTCTAGAAAGTTATCCACTGCAGAGCGCAATTATGATGTGGGAAATCGGGAACTCTGAATGGCCCGCTCCAAATGACAGAAAGCAGCTCCAGAGGTTTTTTGGGGTTTGCCAATTTCTATAGACGGTTTATCCATAAC
Source organism: Fundulus heteroclitus (assembly GCF_011125445.2). Lineage (NCBI taxonomy): Eukaryota > Metazoa > Chordata > Actinopteri > Cyprinodontiformes > Fundulidae > Fundulus > Fundulus heteroclitus. The sequence continues at coordinate 624,197 of NW_023397219.1, read as the reverse complement.
TACAGCCAGGTTGCTGCCCCGCTCCATACTCTTACGTCAAGCAAAGTTAAGTTTGCATGGAATGAAGAGGCAGATAGCGCTTTTAAACTTCTCAAGGAGCTGTTTACGTCTGCCCCAGTCCTGGTTTCCCCTGACCCGGAGAGACAATTCATTGTGGAGGTGGATGCTTCTAGCTCAGGGGTCGGGGCTGTTCTCAGCCAGAAGGCCTTGGATGGTCTCATTCACCCATGTGCTTTCTTCTCTAGAAAGTTATCCACTGCAGAGCGCAATTATGACGTGGGAAATCGGGAACTCTTGGCAGTGAAGTTGGCGTTAGAGGAATGGAGACACTGGCTGGAGGGCGCCAAACTCCCCTTCTTGGTTTGGACGGACCACAAGAACCTGGAGTACCTCAAGACCGCCAAGAGGCTCAACCCTAGACAGGCCAGGTGGGCTCTGTTCTTTGGTCGCTTTAACTTTTCCCTCTCCTACAGACCGGGATCTAAGAATGTTAAGCCAGATGCCCTCTCCAGAGTGTTTGAGGCAGAGGAGGAGAGTCGTGACCAATCATCGGAGTATATCCTTCCTGAATCCGTAAGGTGCACTATCACCCGTCTTGGTCTGGAAAAGGAGGTCAGGGCTGCCCTGGAGACCACACACATCCCCGAAGCCTGCCCTAAGAACAGACTCTTTGTCCCTGATCCCCTCAGGCAGAAGGTTCTGGATTTCTGCCACCCTGGTTTCACTAAATCCCTCCATCTGGTCCGTTCCCAGTTTTGGTGGCCCACCTTGGTCAAAGATGTCAAGGAGTATGTCGCTGCCTGCTCCCTCTGCAACCAGGTGAAGGTTTCTAGGCGGCCTCCCTCTGGTCTGCTTCACCCGCTGCCTGTCCCCTCCCGGCCCTGGTCCTGCCTCTCTATGGACTTTGTCTCTGGTCTACCACTCTCCAAAGGGCAACTCAGTAATCCTCACTATCGTAGACCGGTTCTCAAAGATGGTCCACCCAGTGCCTTTACCCAAGCTCCCCTCCGCCAAGGAGATGGGGATAATCTTAGCAAGAGAGATTTTCAGGCTACATGGCCTGCCTGCTGACATAGTGTCAGACAGGAGCCCCCAGTTTGTGGCCCGCTACTGGTTGGAGTTTTGTGCCATGTTGGGCATTTCTGTTAGTCTGTCCTCTGGTTTCCATCCCCAAACAGATGGCCAGACAGAGAGGGTTAACCAAGAGGTCGAGACTAAGCTCCGTCTCTTTTGCCAATCCGACCCTTCCAAGTGGTCCCAGAACCTTCCCTGGGTTGAGCATGCCATCAATGCTACACCTTTCAGCTCCACTGGTCTGTCCCCATTTTATGTGGTTTATGGTTACCAGCCACCGGTGTTCTCCATTGAGCAGGTGGAGTCCAGGGTTCTGCCCGTCTGTCAGCCCTCAGGTGTCAGCGGGCCTGGAGAAAAGCTAGAAGAGCAATTCTCACTTCCATCCAGAAACAGGCCCGGGCTGCCAATCGCCATCGAGTCCCAGCACCCAATTGCCGGGTGGGAGATAGAGTGTGGCTCTCCACAAGGAACCTGCCGCTCAAGGTTGAGAACAAGAAACTGGCACCTCGGTTTATTGGGCCGTTCTCGAACTCCAATGTGGTGAACCCGGTGGCGGTTTGTCTCCACTTGCCCCCATCAATAAAGGTCCACCCCACATTCCATGTCTCCCAAGTTAAACCTGTTTAGACCTCGAATCTTGCTCCCGCCGCCACATCCCCACCACCTACCCGGTTTGTGGATGGCTCCCCAGCCTACACTGTTAGGCGCATCCTGAGGTCTCGAAAGAGGGGCAGGGGTACCCAGTACCTAATTGACTGGGAGGGCTATGGGCGAGAGGAGCGTCAGTGGGTCCCCTCCCGGTTCATCCTGGACATCCCTCATTCGTGATTTCGACAGAGCCCACCCGGGCCAACCTAGGGCGTCTGGAATCCGCCCTTGAGGGGGGTGCTCTGTGACGACCCAGGTACTGGGACTGACTCGACTCTCAATTTAGCACATCTGTTCAGACTCCACCCTGCCTGCAATCACCTCCACTGGTTTCACCTGTCTCCACCTGCATATAAGCTCCTCCCAAGTCAGTCTCCAGTGCCAGAACGTCTCGAGCCAACCCGGCGAGAACTTCCAGCAATTAATCTCAAACTGCCTGCCTATCTGTTGCCCGACCTGTCTTTGCCTTTGTTTCTGAGCCAGCCTTGCCCTTTTCTGGATTCTGTCTTCCTGCCTGAGCCCTGCTGTGTCAGCCTCTGGACCCAGGATTGCCCTCCTGTGTTTCTGACCCTGCTAGCCCGTGAGTACTGGAACCTGCCTGTCCCTTTAATCAGTCTGTATTTTGTGGATACTGGACCTTGGAACTGGACCTGGACCCTTCTTTGGATTTCCCCTTGGATTTGTCGCTGGATGTTTTGGCCTCCCCGTGATCAGACCCTGACTGCCCCTGGACTAACGCCCCTGGATTTCCCTGTCGCTTGGCTTCCGCCTCGCTCTGGAGCAAGGACACCCAAACAAGTCAACTCCCTGTCAGGTTAGTGACCAAGCCTCTAGCTCGTCCTCTCTTCTGCCTCCGCTGGTCACTAACCCGTCTCTATCCCTCCAGGAGTTGCCGGCCGGTAAGTACGAGCAGCGCGTCCCGAAAGCCTGCGATTCCCCGCTTTTCAATAAAATCTGCTCATGCGCCACTGACCTGTGTCTGGTTGTCTTTGGGTCCGCCCATAAACATCACAAAAGCATCATTATACATTTCTAATAAGAGTGATGCAAGTTTATCTCAAAACGCTTTATAAAACTCAGAGGGGTACCCATCAGGGCCTGGGCATTTTCCTCCCTGAAGAGATCACCCAGCCGCATTAAGTTCTGACAAAGTAATAGGTCTACCCAGGTTAACCGCCGTTTCCTGATCAACAGTAGGCACTTCCAATTTGGAGAAAAAATGATCCAAGTCAGCAACCGTGGATGTGGATTCAGATGAATACAATAACCTATAAAATTTCTCAAAGGCAATGTTAATCTGACAGGGATCTGTCATCACACCTGTGTCAGTTTGAATCTTGATAATCTGACGCGATGCAGACACCTGGCGAATTTAGTGTGCCAACAATTTGCTGGCCTTGTCACCGTGTTCGAAAAACTGTGCCCCGGACCGCAACATAAGTTCTGTAGTGCGGTGGGACATGAGTATATCAAATTCGGATTGCAGTGAAAGACGGTCTTTATACACATTTGGGGAAGCATAGGCCGCATACATATTATCCAGTTGCGCAATTTGTCGTCTTAGGGTATTCAACTTCCCATTCCTTAGTTTATTCTCGAAATGAATAAAATAAATGATCTCTCCCCTAATAAAAGCCTTCAATGAATCCCAAAGAAGGGAGGGAGAGATTCCCGGTGCTCTATTTGTTGTCAGGAAAAAATCTATCTGTTTCAAAATGTAGTCAATAAAGCTAGTGTTTGAGAGAAGACGTGTGTTTAATTGCCATAATGGACGTTGGGATGATAACATGCCCAATTAAACATCCATCAAAAGTGGGGCATGGTCAGATAAGATGATGGCATCATATCTACACAAGGACAAGGATGGTAACAGCCTATTATCAATAAGAAAAAGGTCAATGCGAGTGAATGTATGATGTACAGGTGAGAAGAAGGAGTACTCCATTTTCAAAGGATTAAGAAAACGCCACGCATCAGATACTGCAAACTCCTGCATAAATGAATTAATTGTTTTGGCCGATCGAGAGAGCACGGCCGTCTTGGATGAAGAACGGTCAAGTGTCGAGATGAGCCAACAATTGAAATCTCCGCCTAATATTAAATAATGCGTTGACATATCCGGAAGTTCAGAGAGAAAGCGTCTATAGAAAGCTTCATCATCCCAGTTGGGAGCATAGACATTAGCTAATGTAACACGTATATCCCCAATCGAACCTGTGATAATAACGTATCTACCATTGTGATCAGAAGTAACCTGATCACAAGTAAAAGGGACAGATTTATGTAAAAGAATAGCTGCACCCCTGGCCTTACCAGAAAAAGATGAATGATAGATCAGGCCAACCCAATTCTTCTTCAAATTCTGATGGTCTTGTTTCCTAAGATGAGTCTCCTGTAGAAAGATGATTCTTGCTCCCAACTGATTGAGGTGATGTAATACTTTACTGCGTTTGACAGGATTATTCAGCCCCTTGCAGTTGAAACTGGCAAATCGGAGGTCCTGTCCTAGTAATAGAGCCATAGCAAAATATATGACATGTAAGTAACAGAAAGAATCTGGGCGCTTGATCGATAAAACAAAGGTTTAAGCAGAAGAAAAGATAAGGAAGAGTTGGAGGTACACAACACAAAAAGAAAACCTAGTAAACAAACAAACCGAACATCTCGCAGAAGTATCCCCCCAAACGGGATGCGCGAAGCCCACTCCCCCCACAAAATGCCCATGGTCGACCTACAAAAGGTCCTTGGAGAGTTGTAAGAGAGAGAAAAAAACCGTCCAAATAGAATGCAACAAAAAAATCTAGGTGCACAATATTGTATTTCAACACAAAAAAGGGTGCAAACCAGTGTGCAAAGACAATACTTAAAGTGCAAGAAAGCCAACCTCAATTATCAAATCTGCAGCATTAATGCAAGTTACATCAATGGTCCTGGGGCCAAAAAATTTGCCGTAACAAAATGCTAGAACAAAAGTAACACAAGGTGCATAGCAAGTAAAGTCATAGCAATCTCAGTGCATGAACGCAAAAATATGTCTCGGAAATGTCTGCCATAGGGCAAACATTCAAACAGAGTCAGGGATCACCGCATTTTTCAGCTTTTTCTCAACAAAGTCCATGGCGAGCGATGGATCTTCAAACCTTTGGACTTGCACATTTGGAAGAGTAATCTGCAATATTGCCGGGTAGAAAAGACCAAATTTGACACCTGGACATCAGTGCAGCTCCTTCTTAACTTTATGAAAGGCAGTCCTTTTTTTGGCCACAGCAGCAGTGAAATCCAGGAAAACAGAAATCCTCCTCCCATTATAAATCAAAGGACATGCTTCACTAGCCTTATGCAGGATTTCGTTACGTTGTTGAAACATATTCACTCTGGCGACGAAGGGACGTTGGGGGTTCCCCGTCCGTAGGTTTAGCACGGAGGGTCCGGTGAGCCCTGTCCAGGGCGGGTTTGTAGAATAAACCAAGTAAATCCTGAAGTAAAGTAGTCACAAAATCCGTTGGGCGGCTTCCTCAGATCCTTCAGGCACACCGACCACCCGTACATTATTCAGTCTCGCCTGTCCTTCCAAATCCTCGCATTTCTTTGACATCGATTCCAGCACATCTTTTAGCGAAGCAACAGTTGCTCCAAGGGTTGTTAGCTTGTCATCGTGGTCTGTAGCCGAGCGCTCAAGGTCCGCAATAGCTTGTTCTTGTGAAGTAACTTTAGCTTTCAGCAGAGCAAGAGCAGTCGTAATCTCCCTTCTCACAGCTCCGGACACAATTTCGTCGAATTTACTCACAAGATCTGAGGTTGAGCATAAATGTCATGTAGATTACGTAATGTACTAAAGCTGTAAAAGAAACTTTAATAAATCGAGCTAAAAAAGGTTTAAATAGTCACATTCCTGCGAAGCTCCGACAGACACGTCCTACATGCTTGACGCTCCCCGGAAGTCCAGAAATGCTAAATTCTGACTGCTGGACATCTTTGCAGTAAAAGTCATGCCAGGACTTTCCTCTTACTGCTTGAGGATTACAATACAAGGTACCTCCTATGTATCTTACTGGTTCCTAGTGCTTAACAAGGACTTTCACTGAGTGTCTTACAAGTATGTTGACCCTTTTCTGTTCCCACATTAAGTCCAAAAAATTAAATGTGTTATTGGAATTTTCGGGCAACACAACATATCACATAACTGTGATGTGTAGAAAATAAAATAAATTATTTTCACAATTTAAACAAAAATTGCAAAATTAATTTCCTGTGGATCAATGTGTCATTACTTTATGAAACCACCTTTCTGATATTACAGTTTGTTTGGGGTAAATCTTTACAAGGCTTGCATGTCAAGAGACTGACATTTCTACCCACTCTTCATCAGTTTTCCTAAATCTACCCGAGCAGCCGGGTAACCAGGCCGGCCAGGTGACGGTTCATAGGAAGCATAGGCCTAGATTCCAGCCCCCAGGTCACCACCAACCCGTCTGCGTTTCTAACAAATATTCCCCACTCAGCAACACACCCGCTGAGAAGCCGACCCTGATTATTGGGAGCTCTATAGAAAGAAACGTGGCACTAGAGACACCAGGGACCGTAGTTAAATGCCTGCCAGGGGCCATAACGGGCGACATAGAATCTTACCTGAAACTGCTGGCTAAGGATAAGCGTAAGTACAGTAAGATTGTTATTCATGCTGGTGGTAATGACACCCGGTCACGCCGATCGGAGGTCACTAAAGTTGCTGTTACTTCGATGTGTAAGTTTGCTGAAACAATGTCGGACTCCGTAATTTTCTGTGGTACCCTGCCTGATCTGATCAGTGATGACATGTTTAGCCGCATGTCATCATTCAACCGCTGGTTGTCTTTGTGGTGTCCTGAAAACAACATGGGCTACATTAATAACTGGCGAACTTTCTGGGAAAAACCTGGTCTGATCCGGAGAGACGTCATCCATCCCACTTTGGATGGTGCAGCTCTTCTTTCTAGGAATCTGGCCGGATTTATTAGTTCTCCTAAATGTTGACAACCCAGGGTCCAGACCAGAAAGCAGAGCCAGTGTTTAACACACCTCTCTGCAGCTTCTGTACTGTTACCCACCTATTACCCTATTGAGACGGTGTCTTTCCCACGGCCAAAACTTAACAGATCAAAAACTGATCTAAAAGGAACAAATCATAAAAATCTAATAAAAATCAATACGGCTCACCTTGAGCCAAAAAATAAAACAATTAAATGTGGTCTATTAAATATAAGGTCTCTCCCTCCAAAGACTTTGTTAGTTAATGAATTGATTTCTGATAAACAGATTGATTTTTTTGTCTCACAGAAACCTGGCTACAAGAGGACTACGTTAGTATAAATGAGTCAACTCCCTCCAATCATTCAAATTTCCACATTCCCAGATCTGTGGGAAGAGGAGGAGGAGTGGCAACCATCTTTCAGTCTGATTTATTAATTAGTCCCAGGCCAATTAATAACTACAGTTCTTTTGAAAATTTAACCCTCAGTTTCCCTCATCCAAACTGCAAAATAATAAAACCTCTTCTGTTTGTTGTTTTGTATCGTCCACCAGGCCCTTACACTCAGTTTTTGGATAAATTGTCAGACTTCTTATCTGATTTGGTGATAAACACTGATAATGTTATTATACTGGGGGATTTCAACATTCATGTTGACACAGAATGTGATAACCTTAGCGTAGCCTTTAAAACTATCCTAGATTCAATTGGTTTTGCTCAAAATGTGCACAAACCGACGCACTCTTGGCTCCATACTTTAGACCTTGTGCTGACATATGGCATTGATTGTCAAGAATTAACAGTATTTCCTCACAACCCTGTCCTATCTGATAATTTTTTAATAACATTTGAGTTTAATCTAACTGGGTTCTCCACCCCCAAAAGAGGGTTCCATTATAGTAGATCTTTATCGGACAATGCTGCATCAAACTTTAAAAAGTCTGTCCCCCTCTTAAGTCCATCCATTCCCTTAGCTCTTAGCAGTAATGATTTTATGGGATTCTTCATAAATAAAATTGATTCCATTAAAAATAAAATAATTGGCATCCTCCCAAACATGATTACCTCATCCACAATCATTCTCCTACAAAGACTTGAACATACTGTAGGGATTAAGGGGAAAGCATTAGACTGGTTTAAATCTTATCTGTCAGACAGATTCCAGTTTGTTCATGTTAATAATAAATCTTCCTCAAACTTTAGGGCCCACCTGTGGAGTACCACAGGGTTCAGTCCTTGGACCAATTCTCTTTACTATATATATGCTTCCGATCGTCAAAATTATCAGACAGCATGGCATTAATTTCCACTGTTATGCTAATGACACTCAGCTATATTTATCCATAAATCCTGATGAATCCAATCAATTACTTCGACTGCAGTCATGTCTTGATGAGATAAACAATCACTTAATCTGGGTGGCATTAACTTGGCCTCTGGTAATAAAGTAAAAAATCTTGGTGTTATTTTTGACCAAGACATGTCATTTAAATCCCATATTAAACGGGTTTCCAGAGTTTACTTTTTTCACCTCCAGAATATCGCCAAAATTAGAAACATTCTGTCCAGGAGTGATGCTGAAAAACTAGTCCATGCATTTGTTAGTTCAAGGCTGGACTATTGTAATTTTTTACTATCAGGAAGTCCACAAAATGCAGTTCAAAGCCTTCAGCTGATCCAAAATGCTGCAGCAAGAGTTCAGATGAAAATCAACAAGCGGGATCATATTTCTCCAATTTTAGCTTCCCTTCATTGGCTTCCTGTTAAATCAAGAATAGAATTTAAAATTCTCCTTCTAACGTATAAAGCCCTTAATAATCAAGCTCCATCATATATCAGAGCTCTGATTACCCCGTATGTTCCTAACAGAGCACTTCGCTCTCAGACTGCAGGTCTGCTGGTGGTTCCTAGAGTCTCTAAAAGTAGAATGGGAGGTAGATCCTTTAGTTATCAGGCTCCTCTCCTGTGGAACCAACTCCCAGTTTTGGCCCGTGAGGCAGACACCCTGTCTACTTTTAAGACTAATCTTAAAACTTTCCTTTTTGACAAAGCTTATAACTAGAGTAGCTCATGTTACTCTGAGCTACCTTTATAGTTTTACTGCTATAGGCTTAGGCTACTGGAGGACATCAGGATCTAATTTTATCACTCTATAGAGTTCTACTGTTCTTCAATTATGCATTACGTGTTGTCATTTCTGCTTTAACTTTCTGTTCTCTCTCTTTTATCTTCATAGTAGTGTGACGGGTTTATGTACTTGTGTGTGAGTACATTAGTACAACCTAGTTTGGTGGTACATACGTCAGAATTTCCACGCAGTTGGCACACAATGACTGTTTCCCAAAATCATCCAGGTGGGTGCTGCTGACTGCTTTCTGCAACAGTTCCTCATTTGTCCCAAGAGCAACCAGAGTAGCAGGTGTTACTGCTGAGAAAAAGGCAAGTTGCTGATGGTGTTCATTTGGACCCGACACAAACTCCTGAAGTAAATTGTATTGCTGTTTCCTGTTCAATTTGAACCAATAATGTTTTTCAGACACATCAAACTGCAGACCAGAGAGGGAAATGAAATCAAGATCAAGGACCACAGGAAAAGTGTGATTTTGAGCGGACAGGATGATGCAAGGCAAGGTTATTGCCTGTTTTTGCAATGTGATAGTAATTTCACTCCATCCCAGAGGCTGCCGTCCTTCGCCATCGGCCAAGTATAATGGTCCTCTTGTCCAGTGGTTGATCACTCCATTGATTTCATTCCACACTTTCTCAGTCACCAGAGTATAAGAGGAACCTGTATCCAAAATTGCGGTTCCTTTCCAGGAACTGACGGTGATGGGAACCATCAATTGACATGGCAGAGGGTTTGTAGATGATGAAGCAGAAGAACACGTTTGACCCCAAAGAGAACCGATAGTTGCAGAACCTGGAGATGGTTGGAGTTGGGATGAACTGCTAACCTGCTGAGGGTTTGGAGGCAAAGATGTTCGATTGGTACCACTTCTGGGGCAGGTTGCAGGAGGATGGTTGCCTTTGCAACGCCAGCAAAATGGTTGGTGCGGCCGATTGCTATTGTGGTTGTAATTTGGTTGCCTTTGTCGTACTGTGTTGTCATGGTCAGGAGGTTTAGTCTCAACTGACTTAGATGGCAACCTTGCTTGTTTCCTGTACTCATACTGTTGCTGATTTTCTCGATCCCTCTCTAACTGCTGTCCCAGACGAACAAGCTCATCCACAGTGGTTACCCTGCTACTCCTTAGCTGGCTAGCCAGTGTGGGATTTATATTTTTCAAAAGCAGCTTTACGATGTCCTCTTCTACAATATGCGGTTTCCAGCGTCTGCATAGGGATTGGTACATGTATATGAAATCCCTGATGCTCTCATTCTCTCCTTGGACTCTGGTCCTTACACGTTCCGCCAGCTCATCTTCATAATCTTCAGACAAAAGCCGCCTGAAACTGCCATCGAAAGTCATTCCAGGTATGCATCTTGTGTCTAGCTACATCCCACCAGTCTCTGGTGGTGCCGTGCAACACATTCCTTAATGTAGCCATAAGTTCCTCATCAGTTAAGGAATTTAGGGCCAAATAATCCTCACAACGTTCCAGATACTGCAGAGGGTCAGGGGGGTCTTCTATTTTTCCATAGGTTGGAAACAACAGTTTCACAGGACTTTTTCTCAGGTCCCGACTCCTATTCAGTAAAAAGGTAGCACCAGGGGGCGCAACTTGAACTCCTGTCATTCCAGGCCGAGTGGTAGATTCCAACCGAGGCTTGCATGTAAATGCTGTGGTTTCTGGTGTGCTGTGGTAAACTGTGCGTGCAGTTTGATCCATTATTGTACTCTGTTGACAGGGCTCAGTTGGTTGGATTCTAGCTGTAATGTCCTCAGACATAGACTTTATTAACAGTTGACAGGCCGAGAGCTCGCCTCTTAGGTGAGAAACTTCTCCTTGCAAGGTGGAAATGCTGTCTGTGATCGGGGCAAGCAGCAAGTTGAATTCCTTTCGCAGCTCTGAGTGGTGGTGTTTTAATCTCCACCCAAGAGAAGCTTTTACTTGGGTGAGTAAGTACTCAAACTGTGCATCCATGTGTTCATATTGTTCCTTTCCACTGGCCTGAATTATTTCTTCCACGTGTTTTATTGTACCGTCTCTCATATTACTGATCTCCTTTTTAACACTGGACTTGATTTCCTTCATGGTGGCTTTTAGGTCCATTACTGGAGCTTCTGGTGCAGCCTGTGTCTCTGATTATGCCCACAGGGGAGGCTAAAGTGCTAAAGGAGAATCCAACATCAAATTCATGCCAGTCAATTCCATGTCTAGGATAGAGTATGCTGTGGAGCGAGCAGGGGGCATTGCTGTTGGAGGGGATGAAGTCCTTGGGGGTTGCTCAATTATATTATCTTCAGTATTATTAATTTTTATTTTATTTTATTTTATTTTATTTATATATATATTTTTTTTAATAGTGCTCAAGATGTCATTCACTGTTGGTGAAGCAAAACAGTCCCATCTGGGGTGCCAATATTTTATGTGACGGGTTTAATTGATTTTTCTAGGTTTGTAGGTGTTTTTTTATATATATACCTATAGGGGTGCCAGTCAGGTATCCCTCCTGACAAGTAGGATTTTAAGTTTAGTTTGTTTTTTTACCAGTCACACAAGGACCATACACTTCAAGGTGTAGACCCTTAAGTACAATGAATGACAATTGTTTTACACATAACACTAACAACAGAAATGTTTGTTCCACAGTTTTTTGTATTTTGTAAATGTCCATTCAAAAATAAACATAAATCCCATCCCCACAAAAAAAAAATGTCCTTGTTTCCTCCCAAGTAGGCAGGCTCTAACACAAATTGCCCCACAGCAAGAGAGATCAGGAGATGGAAATGTGGCACACAGCAGAAGCAGGAACAGGTTTTCTTTTGTTGCTTTCAGGGAGATTTTGTATCTGTGACGTCATCAGCTTCAGGTGACACGTCGGCAGGGCAGGAGCACAGAAGTGGATGTATTATTTATTGTTTGGCTTATATTTAAATGATCCGTGACAGAAAAATCTATGTAGCAAAGAGAACTCATAAAATACAGCCTGAGGGGTTAAACAGCCTCGGATTACTTATTTTTAAAGCCTCTGTCTGACTTGATTTGTTCGCAGTTGTCTGTCTCTTGTCTGTTGAGACACTGACATTTTTGAAACTGGAGTTGGGAGCCATCTTGAACTGCGGACAAATCAGGTGAGTGCATGTGGTTGGGGGCGTGGCCAGGGCGTGTCTTGGGCTGTCAGAGGACAGGAGGTTAGAGGGAGAGAAGAAAACAGCGCAGCCAGCTCTGTGCAACAAGCAGGTTGTCACAGTAGGCACACCTGTTCTGGCGTTCTGTTAACTGTGACATCATCCAGAGAAGACGGCTCACCTGCTATTACCATCTAATGTAGAACAGATTACTGGATCAATGTGTGCTTCTGTGCTTTTTTGTCTCTCTTGTTGTGTCTCTGCTCTGTCTTCTGTAATTTAGAAGGTGAAAAAAGGAAACTCTGGAAACCTTTTTAATATGGGATTTCAATGACCTGTCTTGATCAAAAATAGCACCAAGATTTTTGACTTTATTACCAGATGCCACATGTGGAATATTGCTAAAGTAATATGTAATCCGCCTGGTTAAAAGGTTAAAATAAAATTTATTTGGTTTAAAACGGGTTGATTTACGTTTTCTATACAAACCGTCTTTTATTTTGAAAACCGGAAGTTATCGTGACGGTAACAGGAAGTGATATGTAGGAAGAGAGATAGCGTTTTTCCCTCGCTCACTGATGCACAGAGCGCAAGTCTACTCTAAAGTCCCTTAAATGAAAGTTGCGCCAACTCAGCGAGTGCTGCCATTTTGGGTCTAAACTTGCCACAACCACGCGCTTTAACACTGTTATGTTATGCGCGTTTCACACCTTCTAATACCCTTCAGGCAGGTGTTCTGAATAAAACACAACTGAGTGTTGATGATCACCTACTAGGCATCCAGAAAAGCTGATATTACATTTTAATAAGACTTGAGAGAGACATTTTAAGTGAACTGTATACTTCTCTTTTCCTGTTTTGAAGTTCAGAATTGATCCCATAGGACAAAAATCAGACACACATAATGCTACAGCACAGTGAAATAAAGCAAGAAGTCCAGAATTGGCTTTAAAATTTTATGTAATAGTTTTGGTGTGTCTTATACAAGTATTTAATGTTTACAAGTATTTAATTATACAAGATTTTAAGGTAGCTATTACAAAGCACTAAGGCATGCTCTATGCATATGTGAAGTTTAATCAATAGTTTTGGTGTGTGATATACATGTATTTACTGTATATAAGTATTTAATTATACAAAGCTTTACGGTAGTCGGTAGCTATTACAAAGCAGTAAGGCATGCTCTATATTTTATTTCAAGAGAAGATGTTTTTTTTCCCCCAAGTGTTCATGTTTTGTCAGCAAGCATTCGCATGCCCATGCTCTTGCTGCCCATGACGCCATTGTTACGCTCCGTTTGCTCTTCATTGTGCTTCTTGCACATAAAGTGAATCCTCACTGTCACAAATTTTTTTCACAATTTTTTCTTTGATCCCGCAGCAAACAGGCAGGTTGAAATCCGCAAGAACTTCCTTCGATGATTCAATCAGGTGGCTCATGATGTTAAAATTGAACGCAGTCAAAATTACATTTCTCTGGCCTCTGATGTGTTTCTCCAGTGTGCTGATCATGGAGAAAACCTTCTCAGTCACCTTGAAGAGAGATTGAACTCTTTGAGGGTGGTGAGGTGGTCAAACTTGCTGTCACAATTTGCAGTGACAGCTGCTTTACAGCCAGCCAGGATTGAATGAAATGTGCTCAACCCGGCGCTGAAGCGTCCTTTCACTGGGAAACGGGAATCCTTTTGAGTGAAGTTCTTGGTACCCACTTTTTCCACAGGCAAATCTCAACTGCAGTCCTTTTTTGACAGTGCCAGCTGACCATTTCACACCCCTGATCTTTGTTCTTCCTAGAGCCACAAATTGATCCTTAGCAAAGATCTTGTTCATGCTGGCCTCCACCTTGAATTTCTCTTTTTTAAGAGTTCAAAGTTTTCTTTGGGTTGATTTCAGTTTCTCCTGAAGGCCTTTGATGCGCTCCTTAAGACGGGGACAGTTGGTGCACTCAGACTTTTCCACATCCAAATTACCTAAGAAGAAAGAAAAAAATTCAATAACGGGATACTTCGCAGAAATACACTTCGAAAAGGATGGAAGGATGGATGGATTGTTCCACTAACAATTTATATCCTCAAGCAACTGCAAGTCATCATTTGCTGCATTAAGCTCATCACATGCAACTGGACCTGGATCTTGTACATGGGTGCAGTATGAGTGTTCAGGCAGGTGAGTTTTCTTCAATGATGGCTGCCCTTTGGATGGTGCAGAACGCTTCTTTGGTGGTGGGCGAGGTGTCTTTGGTGTACGATGGTGGAAGATGGAGGGCAGTGCTGTCTTCTTCAGGGGACGTTTCCCATCTGTACGATTCTGCTCGAACTGGTACTCATCAAAATGAGACTGCAATAGAAATTTTTAGCAATAAATTCCATGATTATACACAATGATTAGGAATAGTGACTCTGGAACTCAATTTCATAGCAGTGGCAGTACTTATACGCAATAAATTTAGTTTTATCGAGATCATTATGACCCTTAAACTGATTACAGTGTCTGTCTTTAAAAAGAAAATACAACAGCACTGGCTGAGTGGTAAATGTACTAGTAGTAGACTATTCACCTAGGTTTGGCCTACTTAGTGCACATTAGCGTGGTCCATATGAAAATTTCATAAGAAAATTTCACATAAAAAATGGTACATTTAAGTTTCATATTTCATATGAAAAAAGTGACATGAAAAAAAATGAAAACATGAAATTTTGAAGGAGAGATCACTAATTAAACATTTATGTATAATTTGGGTCAAATATCATCTCTGTCCAGTTTTAGCACATAAGTGCTTTGCAATTTAGGTACTTATTTAGGCCATCACAGAACCATATAAACAGGTGTAAAATATGATGGTTGTAAGGTTATAATAAGAACAAGTAATTAATAATGACAAAGGTGATAGCCTAGACCCAAAATGGCCACAGGAGATCATGTGACCCGAAAAAAGCGGAACGCCTATGGCGCAACTTTCATTTAAGGGACTTTAGTCTACTCTAGTGTTGGTTGAAAAAAAAAAAGAAAAGAATACGGAGAGCGTTGAAGAAACACATTTATTGCTGTTTTTCCTTTTTGATGTTAAACTTCTTGGTAAGCTGGCACACACATATTCGCATTTAATGTGTTGGAACTGCTCCTAGCAGATAAGCTAACTCATTGTTTCGGTTTTTGCACATTTTCAGTTTTTGAAAGAATGTTTTGTGTTTAAAAAGCATTTATTTGATAATTTAACAAGTACATTCATAGTGATAAGCACTGCATAAATAAAAAGTGGAGCAAAAGAGATTAAAACTTTAAAGGGACTAGTCACACTTGCAAATTGTGACTGCTGCCAAAACACGAAGGTATTTTGGGATAAATTTGTAATTTTAAGTTATTTAAAATGGAAACAAAACAGCTAAGCTGTGATTTGTGTTACATTTTGTTTATTTACAATCTAAAATCCTCTTTAGAAGGGTTTTCATAAGAACTGTTGGTTACACATTATACTGTAAAAAGTAATGTGTTCGCCATGTGTAAGTGAATTCATTGGTAAAATGTTATATTTCATTTTATTGTACATTTTATTTGTTAAAATTACATTTTGGCAACAATGGAGATTATATTTTGGAAATAACTCTAGTTAACCGTTGTTATTATTCAATTTAATTCAATTCAATTCAATTTTATTTATATAGCGCCAAATCATGAAACATGTCATCTCAAGGCACTTTACAAAGTCAAGTTCAATCATATTATACAGATTGGGTCAGATTATACAGATTGGTCAAAAATGTGCTATATAAGGAAACCAGTTGATTGCATCAAAGTCACGACAAGCAGCATTCACTCCTGGGGAAGCGTAGAGCCACAGGAAGAGTCATCTGCATTGTACATGGCTTTGCTGCAATCCCTCATACTGAGCAAGCATGAAGCGACAGTGGGAAGAAAAACCACCCATTAGCGGGAACGAAAAACCTCCGGCAGAACCGGGCTCAGTATGAATGGTCATCTGCCTCGACCGACTGGGGTTACAGAAGACAGAAAAGAGACACAACAAGAGAAACAAAAAAGCACAGAAGCACACATTGATCTAGTAATCTGTTCTACATTAGATGGTAGTAGCGGGTGAGCCGTCTTCTCTGGATGATGTCACAGTTAACAGAACACCAGACCAGGTGTACCTACTATGAAGATAAGAGAGAGAAGAGAAAGTTAAAGCAGAAATGACAACACATAATGCATAATTGAAGAACAGTAGAACTCAATAGAGTGAGAAAATTAGATCCTGATATACTCCAGTAGCCTAAGCCTATAGCAGTAAAACTATAAAGGTAGCTGAGAGTAACATAAGCCACTAGTTATAATTTTTGTCAAAAAGAAAAGTTTTAAGCCTAGTCTTAAAAGTAGACAGGGTGTCTGCCTCACGGACCAAAACTGGGAGTTGGTTCCACAGGAGAGGAGCCTGATAGCTAAAGGATCTGCCTCCCATTCTACTTTTAAAGACTCTAGGAACCACCAGCAGACCTGCAGTCTGAGAGCGAAGTGCTCTGTTAGGAGCATACGGGGTAATCAGAGCTCTGATATATGATGGAGTTTGATTATTAAGGGCTTTATACGTTAGAAGAAGAATTTTAAATTCTATTCTTGATTTAACAGGAAGCCAATGAAGGGAAGCTAAAATTGGAGAAATATGATCCCTCTTGTTGATTTTCATCAGAACTCTTGCTGCAGCATTTTGGATCAGCTGAAGGCTTTGAACTGCATTTTGTGGACTTCCTGATAGTAAAGAATTACAATAGTCCAACCTTAAAGTAACAAATGCATGGACCAGTTTTTCAGCATCACTCCTGGACAGAATGTTTCTAATTTTGGCGATATTCCGGAGGTGAAAAAAGGAAACTCTGGAAACCTGTTTAATATGGGATTTAAATGACATGTCTTGGTCAAAAATAACACCAAGATTTTTTACTTTATTACCAGAGGCCAGGTTAATGCCACCCAGATTAAGTGATTGGTTAAGAAGTTTATTTTTTGAGGACTCTGGCCCAAAGATTACAACTTCGGTCTTGTCAGAAGTTGTAATCTTTGACAAGACCGAAAGATTACAACTTTCGGTCTGTAATCGCCGCGCGGGGGCGGCGGCGGCGTGGCGGCCGCCGGCGGCCCCCCAGAGAAGGCCCTTCTCCGCTCGCAGCGCGGGCTCCATCCACAGTGTGGCGCCCGGGGGTAGGGTCGCGAACCGTACGCAGGCGGGGGGGGGGGGGGGGGCGTACAGCCCGCGGCGGGCGGGAGGGGAAAAACGGGAAAGGGTTACGCATTGGCCGAGCCCGTGCGTCCGTCGAAGTGGCGCGATTTTGGGAGGGGCCGGGCGGCCGAAACGTGGACCGGCCGTACAGGACCCACAGATTCCCTTTGCCGCTGGCGTCGGGCCTTCGGCGCCACCAACCTGTCGGAGTGGGGATGGCGCCAGCGCAGCAGGGGGCGGGAAGGGAAAAACGGGAAAGGTTCGCCCATTGGCCAACCCGTGCGTCCATCGAAGTGGCGCATTTTTGGGAGGGCCAAGCGTCCGAAACGTGGACCGGCCGTACAGGATCCATAGACTCCCTTTGCCGCTGCTGTTGGGCCAGAACTAAAAAAAAATACGCCACTTATTTTAATATAATGTTACAATTATTATTTAACCCTTTTGCAAATATAGCTTCCAGACCCCTAATGTGAAAAAAAATAATAATCTCCCACTTCCAGGCTGGAGGGGTCTCAGTCAGAGACCTCTCCCCAGGAAGAGTGCCTCTCGCTGGGTAAGAGTGCTGGAACGATGACCCCCCCTGCTGGAGCTCTGACATGCATCAGGCAACATCTCTAAATGTTTGGTAGGACAGGTTACAGTTTGTAACAGTGGTAGCCACATGCTGAACTTCATAAAACAATGTTATATTTATTAAAAATAACCTACCGCGATATGTACACTTTAGATGTACGGCAGCTACCGCGATATGTACAATGTACATGTACGGCAGCTACCGCGTTATGTACAATTTAGATGTACGGCAGCTACCGCGTTATGTACAATTTAGATGTACGGCAGCTACCGCGTTATGTACACTTTAGATGTACGTACGCTACCGCATTATGTACACTTTAGATGTACGTACGCTACCGCGTTATGTACACTTTAGATGTACGTATGCTACCGCGTTATGTACATTGTAGATGTACGGCAGCTACCGCGTTATGTACAATTTAGATGTACGGCAGCTACTGCGTTATGTACACTTTAGATGTACGTACGCTACCGCGTTATGTACACTTTAGATGTACGTACGCTACCGCGTTATGTACAATTTAGATGTACGGCAGCTACCGCGTTATGTACACTTTAGATGTACGTACGCTACCGCGTTATGGACACTTTAGATGTACGCCAGCTACCGCGTTATGTACACTTTAGATGTACGGCTGCTACCGCGATATGTACACTTTAGATGTACGGCAGCTACCGCGTTATGTACACTTTAGATGTACGTACGCTACCGCGTTATGTACACTTTAGATGTACGTACGCTACCGCGTTATGTACAATTTAGATGTACGGCAGCCACCGCGTTATGTACACTTTAGATGTACGTACGCTACCGCGTTATGTACATTTTAGATGTACGTACGTTACCGCGTTATGTACAATTTAGATGTACGCCAGCTACCGCGTTATGTACACTTTATATGTACGTACGCTACCGCGTTATGTACATTTAGGACCTAAAAAAAACGCCACTTTTTAAAATATAATGTTCAAATTATTATTAAATCTGTTTGCAAATATAGCTTCCAGACCCCTAATGTGAAATAAAAAAAAAAATTTATCTCCCACTTCCAGGCTGGGGGGGTCTCAGTCAGAGACCTCTCCCCAGGAAGAGTGCCTCTCGCTGGGCTAGAGTGCTTGACTGGACCCCCCCTTCTGGAAGTCTGCCTTACCATAGGAACAATTTGAGCTACTCCTGTTAAATTTGTATCCATGCCATGCTGGAGACAGAACTCAAAAAAAATACGCCACTTTTTTTTATATAATGTTAAAATTATTATTTAACCCGTTTGCAAATATAGCTTCCAGACCCCTAATGTGAAATTTAAAAAAAATAAAAAATTTATCTCCCACTTCCAGGCTGGGGGGGTCTCAGTCACAGACCTCTCCCCAGGAAGAGTGCCTCTCGCTGGGCTAGAGTGCTGGAACGATGACCCCCCCTGCTGGAGCTCATTCCAGTGAGATGCTGACAGATCGTTGCCCCGGGGACAGGTTTTGGCAGCATCTCATCCACAAAACCTGCGCTGTTTTGAGAAAACTGTAGGAAATAAATGAGTGATAAGCTAAGTTAAGCTCTTACCACTACTCACAGACATTTTGACACATATTTAAAAATTCCACCTCCAGGCTTGGGGGGGTCTCAGTCACACACCTCTCCCCAGGAAGAGTGCCTCTCGCTGGGCTAGAGTGCTGGAACGATGACCCCCCCTGCTGGAGCTCATTCCAGTGAGATGCTGACAGATCGTTGCCCCGGGGACAGGTTTTGGCAGCATCTCATCCACAAAACCTGCGCTGTTTTGAGAAAACTGTAGGAAATAAATGAGTGATAAGCTAAGTTAAGCTCTTACCACTACTCACAGACATTTTGACACATATTTAAAAATTCCACCTCCAGGCTTGGGGGGGTCTCAGTCACAGACCTCTCCCCAGGAAGAGTGCCTCTCGCTGGGCTAGAGTGCTGGAACGATGACCCCCCCTGCTGGAGCTCATTCCAGTGAGATGCTGACAGATCGTTGCCCCGGGGACAGGTTTTAGCAGCATCTCATCCACAAAACCTGCGCTGTTTTGAGAAAACTGTAGGAAATAAATGAGTGATAAGCTAAGTTAAGCTCTTACCACTACTCACAGACATTTTGACACATATTTAAAAATTCCACCTCCAGGCTTGGGGGGGTCTCAGTCACACACCTCTCCCCAGGAAGAGTGCCTCTCGCTGGGCTAGAGTGCTGGAACGATGACCCCCCCTGCTGGAGCTCATTCCAGTGAGATGCTGACAGATCGTTGCCCCGGGGACAGGTTTTGGCAGCATCTCATCCACAAAACCTGCGCTGTTTTGAGAAAACTGTAGGAAATAAATGAGTGATAAGCTAAGTTAAGCTCTTACCACTACTCACAGACATTTTGACACATATTTAAAAATTCCACCTCCAGGCTTGGGGGGGTCTCAGTCACACACCTCTCCCCAGGAAGAGTGCCTCTCGCTGGGCTAGAGTGCTGGAACGATGACCCCCCCCTGCTGGAGCTCATTCCAGTGAGATGCTGACAGATCGTTGCCCCGGGGACAGGTTTTGGCAGCATCTCATCCACAAAACCTGCGCTGTTTTGAGAAAACTGTAGGAAATAAATGAGTGATAAGCTAAGTTAAGCTCTTACCACTACTCACAGACATTTTGACACATATTTAAAAATTCCACCTCCAGGCTTGGGGGGGGGTCTCAGTCACACACCTCTCCCCAGGAAGAGTGCCTCTTGCTGGGCTAGAGTGCTGGAACGATGACCCCCCCTGCTGGAGCTCTGACATACATCAGGCAACTTCTCTAAATGTTTGGTAGAGCAGGTTACAGTTTATATTTATTAAAAATAACCTACTGCGATATGTACACTTTATATGTACGGCAGCTACGCCGTTATGTACACTTTAGATGTACGTCAGCTACCGCATTATGTACATGTAGAACCGGGGAAAAAAACGCCACTTTTTAAAAGATAATGTTCAAATTATTATTAAATCTGTTTCCAAATTTCCCTTCCAGAGTCCTATTAAGAAATTAGAAAAATATTTCAAAGTACAAGATGCTTATTTGCAAATTAAAATATGATGGCCGAGGTGAGATTCGAACCCTGCTCCTCTGCGTGGAAGGCAATGTTGTTATCCACTCTGTTACACCCCTTAGCCCCTATATATAGGGGGCAGAGAGCCGTTTTGTACTTCCATGTTGCCTGTACAGCCTCCCTCCTTCTGTACACCTTGACCCCTCCTTAACCCACATAATTACATAGGCCACGCTCTCAGCCAATAGCAAAAGCTGTTCCCCTCCCCCGGTAGTTGTGGTCGTGTAGTGCAGTTTCAGACACAACAGTGGAGCTTGATTTCCAATGAGTCAGCCCGTAACCTACCGCGTTATGTACACTTTATATGTACGGCAGCTACCGTGTTATGTACATCTAGGATCGAAAAAAAAACGCCACTTTTTAAAAGATAATGTTCAAATTATTATTAAATCTGTTTCCAAATTTCCCTTCCAGAGTCCTATTAAGAAATTAAAAAAAAAATTCAAAGTCTAAATTGTTTATTTACTTTAATGTTGTAAATGAGAATATGATGGCTGAGGTGGGATTCGGACCCTGCTCCTCTGGGTGGAAGGCAATGTTGTTATCCACTCTGCTACACCCCTTAGCCCCTATATATAGGGGGCAGAGAACCGTTTTGTACTTCCATGTTGCCTGTACAGCCTCCCTCCTTCTGTACACCTTGGCCCTCTGTGTTGTCCTGCTCTAACTCTACTCCTCAGGTGTGCCTAGTTGGCTGAGGGGGTGTGGCCCACACCTGCAGCTCGTTGCAGGCGGCTTCCTCTGGCTTCTTAAGCAGAGTGCTGACAGATGGAAGACGCCAGAGCCTTAAGCAGTGGTGGTACGACGTGGCCTCTGACCCAACTCCTGAAAACCTGCTGGTGAGTTTTTTCATCTTTGAACTTTGACTAATTTTGGATCTCCCTGTTTTTGTCACAGTTTTTGGTGCTTCTGGATCCTGCTGGTTCTTCCCTCACTCTGGTCAATCCATCTGTCACCCACTTCTGCCCAGCTTTATGGTAAGCAGTGCAGCTTCTAGTAGTTCTCCTGGTTCACCTTTCAGAGTCATTTACTCTTCTTCTCTTTGCAGTCTCTCCAGCCGTGACGTTCTGACCCTGCCGAGTTGTCCGTAGTCCTGTCCGTTATATCTGCCTGTTTCCTAAATAAACATCTTAAAACTGTTTCTTTGCTTCCCGATCATATCTGCATGTGGGCTCGTCATCTGAAAACCATTACAGTACCAAGTTTGGTACACTTCTTTTTAGGAGGCCCTGATTAAGGCCTCATTAAGGTCAAAAACCAGCTGCTGGCAGACAAAATATAGAGCTACATGGCCTCAAGTGGGCTTGTTTCAATCGTCTCCATTTACTGTTTCGTTTGGTACCAAGTTTGTGAGGCTACGATGCTGCTTTGCTAAACAGTGGCACAGAACACTGGTTTATAGGAGGCCCCATTGAGGCCTCCTAAGCAAGGTGAAAAACCCAGCTGCTGGGAGACAAAGGAAAAAGCTACATGGGCTCAAGTGGGCTTGTTTCGATCGTCTCCATTTACTGTTTCGTTTGGTACCAAGTTTGTGAGGCTACGATGCTCCTCTGCTAAACAGTGGCACATAACACTGTTTTCTAGGAGGCCCCATTGAGGCCTCCTAAGCAAGGTGAAAAAACAAGCTGGTGGGAGACAAAGGAAAAAGCTACATGGGCTCAAGTGGGCTTGTTTCGATCGTCTCTATTTACTCTTTCGTTTGGTACCAAGTTTGTGAGGCTACGATGCTGCTTTGCTAAACAGTGGCACAGAACACTGGTTTATAGGAGGCCCCATTGAGGCCTCCTAAGCAAGGTGAAAAACCCAGCTGCTGGGAGACAAAGGAAAAAGCTACATGGGCTCAAGTGGGCTTGTTTCGATCGTCTCCATTGACTCTTTTGTTTGGTACCAAGTTTGTGACCCTTTGTTGCTCCTATGCTGAACAGTGGCACAAAACACACTGCTTCTCTGTGTTTTGTGCATCTCTTTTTCATACTTCAAACGGTTGCCATTCTTAGACGCAAGCACCCAGAGGCACAAAAATCACAGACGGCGGTTGAGGGGTGAGCTAGAACTCATATCTAAAGTTTGGTATCACTGCGCATAAATAAACCTTTCTTCCTCAGCTTTTGAGACTCAAATACTGTCTTGAACCCTTAGGAAGTTGGCTGAATTTTTTGGGGCAAACAGCTTTTGTTGTTTTTTTCACAGGAGGCTGATTTTAACATATTTTGTAGGTGACCTTATGAGGAGCAGAACCTGTGATTTTGAACTCCCTGGGTGGTTCCACGTGGACACAGTGGGGGTCAAAAGGTGAAAATTTGCAACCTTTGATGGCACACAGCTCACACACGGTTTGTCTGTTCCAGCTCAAACTCGGCATACAGGAGCCTCTTTGAGGCATCTACCAACAGGTAAGAGCTCATACCTGTATCCCCTTCCTATAGCTACTTCCTTTTAGCAATGAGATAAGAAGATGTGGTTAGTGGCATGTTGTAGAGCACTTCCAGGAAATGAGCATTTATAAGTTTGATCCAAATCCATGAGCTGCAAAGGCCTCAATTATCAAAAATCAAATATTGCTTGGCTGGTGGCATAGCTCCAGAAACAAAACGGGCCCAGATTTCCACTCTTGGCCATATGCTGCAGTACCATTTCCCACCACCATTGGTGCTATTGATATTTGGACAGGCCTGTACACCATCCCTCCTTCTGTACACCTTCCATTGTAAAGCAATGGAACCAGTTCTGTACAGCCTCCCTCCTTATGTACGCCTTGGCCCCTAAAAAACACGTATAATTAATTAAGCCACGGTCTCGGCCAATAGCAGAAGCTTCCCCACTTTTCCCTTCCCGCCCGTAGTTGGTTCGTGCAGTGCTCTTTCCGACACGTTGGTGGCGCTATGCTGGGTGGGCTAATAAGCCATTGTAAAGCAATGGAACCAGTTCCGGACAGCCTCCCTCCTTCTGTACACCTTCCATTGTAAAGCAATGGAACCAGTTCTGTACAGCCTCCCTCCTTATGTACGCCTTGGCCCCTAAAAAACACGCATAATTAATTAAGCCACGGTCTCGGCCAATAGCAGAAGCTTCCCCACTTTTCCCTTCCCGCCCGTAGTTGGTTCGTGCAGTGCTCTTTCCGACACGTTGGTGGCGCTATGCTGGGTGGGCTAATAAGCCATTGTAAAGCAATGGAACCAGTTCCGGACAGCCTCCCTCCTTCTGTACACCTTCCATTGTAAAGCAATGGAACCAGTTCTGTACAGCCTCCCTCCTTATGTACGCCTTGGCCCCTAAAAAACACGCATAATTAATTAAGCCACGGTCTCGGCCAATAGCAGAAGCTTCCCCACTTTTCCCTTCCCGCCCGTAGTTGGTTCGTGCAGTGCTCTTTCCGACACGTTGGTGGCGCTATGCTGGGTGGGCTAATAAGCCATTGTAAACCAATGGAACCAGTTCCGGACAGCCTCCCTCCTTCTGTACACCTTCCATTGTAAAGCAATGGAAATAGTTCTGTACAGCCTCCCTCCTTATGTACACCTTGGCCCCTAAAAAATGCCCCTAATTAAATAAGCCACGGTCTCGGCCAATAGCAGAAGCTTCCCCACCCCTCCGTAGTTGTGTTCGTGCAGTGCACTTTCCGACACGTTGGTGGCGCTATCCTGGGTGGTCTAATCCATTGTAACGTACAGCTATCCTTCCTTTCGTACGCGCCCCCCCCTCCGACACCCCCCGATACGCTAAATCTAGAAGAGAGCGCCATCACATGGTGCACGGAAGGCGGCACGCCCGTACGAAACGCCGACTTGGACCAAGCGGGCGAAATGCTGGAGCTTTTATTGCGCGCGTACGTACACTACCTCGTAACGACCACATACATACTGATTGTATGTGTAAATCCGTACGTACGGTATTCAAAATCATTGCGGCTGTACGGCCGAAGGCATCGTTTCGTACGATTTTCCCTTGGCCTGACATGGTCATACTCAATTCTAGTCAGAATTTGAGTCTGATACTGCTCCATAGAGCTGTGATTATGGGGCGTGTTTCGAACGAAACAGGAAAAAAAATTCCTCTGCACTCAATTGGATAGACCTACAACCAATAAGAGCAACGGAGTGTGTGACGTATGTTAAGCGACGCATAGTTGTTGTCAACAGAACTCAACCGTTAGCGTAGAATAAGAAGATGGGCGTGAACGATTTTTTCCGGTGTTGCAAAAAAGAATGTGCGGATCCAAGGAGTCATTCAACACACGAACCTCATTTTTCAGAAAAACAATAAAGGCGAATGCACATACGATCAAGTTCTCCGTTTAGGATTACTACTGTACAAAATGCCATATAAATTGCAACCCATTTGTCTGTCCTGTCAGAACCTTATAACACGTTTGGAACGCGACATGCTTGTGTTAAAAAAAATGGGCAGACAACGAAGGAGACCAGCCTGAAGAACCGTCTTCATCTGAGGCATCAGAGAAAACATACCGGGAGCCTACTCCTTCCAAGACGCCCAGGACTCTGAAGAAGTTCTGCCCCAATCCGTCAACTCCAACCGGTACAAAAACGCAAATAAGCATTACAGAGGTAAGGTGGTTAATACATTTCTACTTCTTATGATATGACTATGAGAATAACCTCGATTGCCAAGTTTCACATGAGTTAATAGTTAGTCATGATTATTGTCCAATGTGATAAACACTGTGCATTCCCACACTCCTCATTTCAGGTTGTCACCCATTTCCCATCACAGACTGTTGCCAAGGTATGTCCTCCAAAAGATGCCTCAATAGTGAACTGCATCAATAAGAAAAATGGACAACAGCTGCAAAGTTAATTTTGAAGCATAAACACCTAGTTGAGGAAATAAAGGTGCACATCCTGGAGCTAATAAGCAACGAATGCAAACATATCTGTGATCCAAACAACGGTTTCATCCTGTGGAAGTCATCTCCGAATGATCTGAAAGCCTTTTCATTTACCAGCTTAGAGGCAGACCTAAAGTGTTTTTCACCATTCCTCTTCTCAATTCTCACAACTGTCACCAACCACTCTAACACTGCAACTTGTGCAGCAGCTTCCATTGCTTTGAGAGGAAGAGAAGCACGCCTGTCAGCCTTTGCATACTACCTATGTAGTTTTCTACATTACGGTGGGGCGAAAAAAGCAGTGTTTGAAAGACTGAGCAAAATGGCCATAACAACGCACCAAAATTCTGTAGAGAAGCTGAAGGAGTTGGCACTCCTATGTGGTGTGTCTCTAAAAATGTTAAAGGTCCAGAATGAAGCTTTCCTGAACTCTGAAGCGGAAGGAAACATTGATGTTGGTCAGAGAGTGGACACCAGCGAAGACCAAAGCACAAGTGATCCGAAGGAGCCACTTAACATGGAAGAGTGAGATGACAAATGACCAATATATAGAAACACAACAAGCACATCAAATTCTGTGTCGTCTTGGATGTTATGTGTCTATGTATTGATTAATGCTACTACTACTAGTAGTAATAATAAAAAATAATAAAAAATAATAATAATCATAAATATTTGTTTTTAAATTTTTATTACTTTTTTTCTTTTCCTGCAGATGACATGGCTCCGCTACCTTTCAACAGTTTAAGTGACTCTGAAGCAGCAGAGCTGGGCTTGAGCTCCTCGGCTTCTCCGATCACCCACCCCACTCCTCCACCAACATGTTCCATAATATTTGAGAATTTGGACTTTTTCATGCGCGCACATCATCAGTCCACCCACCACAGCAATAAATCCATACACTGGATTCATCATGTTGCAGTCCAAGATAGAATCTCAGCATATCACCGGACTGTGACATCCTTCAGTACGACCTCTGTAACTCACTCCCCGGACCAGAAATCCAAGACTATATGCGACGTGAGTTCATTGTTCTTGCAAGCCGCATCCTTACAGAGTACCTGTCTGTTTTTAAACCCTTCAAGATATTAGTGGTACACCACATGCCACATCAATATACAGAGGACATGGCTAAGTGCGCCACTGATGTAAGTAATGAGTTAAATCTGTAAAATACAACTAAATACACATAATTTCATCTCAAACATTACTGCAATGTCATCTGTTTTTTTTATTCTCAAGGTACCCTCTGGGACTGCTCTTCAAGGATGAAAACAAAACGTCAGATTTGTGGACACACTTCACCACCTTCAGAAAGAGTAAGAATAAAATCAGGCTCCACTGTCACTCTTTGGCAGCAGAAGGGCTGTATTGAAACTTATAATTCCCCCGTTTGTGTGTAATCCATTTAGGTATGTGCCAAAGGGACCAGACGGGTTGTCAAATGTATTAGTCGGAGGTAACCGGCTGACTGAGGGGAACTGCAGAAACATACAGTGGGCCTTCTCAGATGGTGCTACAAAGGAAGACCGACTGGAAGGTCTCATCTTTAAGTTTGAAGACTGGCATGCCATCAGAAACCTCTTTGAAGTGAGTAACTATAGAATGATGTTGATTAGTAACAAAATAAAAGTATCACACCACTACTTTAGATGATTTTGAGATAGATTACTTGAAGGGCTTGTGTGTGAAGTTATGTTTATCCTTTGTTAATCACAAGTCTTCAATTTTGTTTAAGATCTATCATCGGATTTTCTATGATGGTGCATCCTTAAAAGACCATGGCACACATCTTGCCAACATAACGAAGTTGAGGTACAACGTCTGCTATTTGCAATCCCATGAATACATACATTGTACAATTATTACTGTTGTTTTAACCGTCCACTTTGTCATCACATTATGCTTGTCTTTACAGTCTAAACAATATTGTTGTTAACTACAGTGATTATAAGTACGCTGTGTTGACCATGCTTTCCACAGCTCTTTCACAGAAATCCAGTCTGGATATTTCATGAATTGGGTTGTTATGGGATGGGGAACACTGTACTGCTATCATGAAAGCAGCTGTGCTGTTCTCTGTATGGTATGTTTTCAACGTAATGCATGTTTTCATTAACTGTGGGTGGGTATTTGAGGCTTTTCAAGATAGTTAATGGTTAGTTGGTTAGCTTTAGCAGTGCTAAAGAGCACACTAGACGCACGATATTCTTATTGTACCTATTGTACCTGCGAAAGGCTGTTTTTAACACATTAACATATGAGCATGCGGGCGTGTGTGTGTGCGCGTGCGTGTGTGTGAGCGAAGTAGTGGTAGCATAGAGGTTAAGGACCTGTTCGGCATGCAAAAAAGTTGTGGGTTCAATGCCCTTAGTAATTACCCTTCAACCATTCACTAAACTATGTATTTCTGTCACATAGGTGCAGCAATGCTAAACAAGGTCCTCATGCAGCTTACAATGCCTATAAGGAATTTGTGCATAAGGACACCACTGCACTCTTCCTAGCTGCTGCAATGGAACTCTTTGGGTTGCAGGATGTGACAGGTAAATTGGCACTTGGCATCATATTCATGGTTTAGAACAAGCATTTATCACATCAATACATGTATCTATATGTTACTGCTGTAAAATGTAATTGTCAAAATTGTGCACTTTGATAAAAGTTAGTATCCAATATTATAACCATGACTTATATCTCTGCAGTTACACTGCTGGTGGTTAGAAGTTAAACATTTTATTCTGTGCTAACAGAAATTCCAGATGGATTTGTCCCGCTGGATGTTGACAACGGATTGCCACAACTGAAGAGGAGCTGGCTGCATGAGAAGGTTGGGCAGGTTGTGGACACCTTTGTCATGATGACGGGCGTGACAGAAGCTGCAACTCAAAGGCAGGCTACGACACAGTAGAGGCAGCAGTTTCCATGTCGTGCAGACGGGTGTGGCTATATGTATGTATACGCCAAGGCAAGGGAAACACATGAGAAGAAGAAGCATTGTCTTGTGGCTCCATCAGACTCTTCTTCAGAAAATGTAAGTCCGACGAAACAAGACCACCAATAACATCACGCAGAAGCCAGACTTGGCTTTGGGTTTTTCCTGCTAGACATGCAGGATGCAGTGAGGAAAGGGGATGGTGAAAGGCTGATGAGACTGTACAAAGTTGCCTTGCTTTTCTACAAAGCGTACGGGCACAGCCAGTATGCCTATAGCACCTTCCTTCTGACACTGCAGATAAATGTCACTCTGTCCCCACGCATGGCACAAGGTGTGACATGGAACAGATTTTGGAATGGCAGAGGGATAAAGGGGAAAAATATTCCACTTGACCTCCACCTGGAACATCTAAACAATTTTCTCAAAACATTTATGAGAGGCTTGGGACCAAACATGTCAGAAATGTCAGCAGCCAGAATCAGTAGGTCCATTGGCATCGTCAAGGACCTAATGGACAAAACGGACACAGAGCTCGAGCTGACAAGGCCGACTGGCATTCATCATGTGGCCCGAGAACAGGAGGACGTTTTAACACTGGTCAATGTTTTCAGGGAGACACAACTTTTCAAAAATCACCCAGGCAGGCAGTATCATGCATTCCCAAATTTCCAGAGAAACTTATTGGCAAAGCTAAATTACCAGGAGTTATGGAGGTGGATGAAGTCCAAAATAATGGACTGGCGAAATGTGCCTATTTAAATAGCAATGTAAATGGGAAATGTAAAATGGTGATAGTAATTTGTAAATAGTGTTTTCATAAATTACAATGTAAATAATTGATTTTTAATATAATAGTTTATAATAGTAGCATCCACATTCTTGAAACCTTTATTTTTGTGTGTTTTCTTATTGGTTGTATGTTCAAAGTTCAGAGTATATCTTCAAACATTAACTATTAAGTGTAGATATTAAAAATCTTTATTGACATGTCTTATTGTTTGTCTATTAAATGCAGAAACATCACCAACCAGTAAAGAAGTATAAACAATTTAAATTTTATTCAAAAACATTAATGTAACAGGTAAAAAAAAGTATTTGCACAACAACAGAACCATGAAGCTAGAAGTTTGAGCCTGAATTTGAAGCTAGTCTGAGATCTTCAACATTAGCAAGCCTGATTCCAAGCTACTTGGTGATGAGTGTATCTCATCCTCGTCATCAAAGTAACCAGTGTAATCCATGTCAACCTGAACACGGTCATCCTGAACCACACTGTCATCAAACAAGTTCGTTTGACTCTGTTCAATGTCATTAAAAACCTCATGCAGAATTCGTAGTATCTCTTTTGCATGTTCCAGTTTGAATGTAGGGAGATTGTGGATAATGAAGTCCAGGTCAAATATCTGTGTGCACTGTTCTAAAACCGCATCAATGAGTTCATCTCCAAAACCAGTGCAGGCTGTGAAGACTGTGTAAAGTGGTATGTTTGTATGGTCCTAAAGTAAACTACTCCCGTAAGTTTGTAGCAGTGCCCTGATCAAAAGTTTGTCCTCAGGTATGACCATTCTGTGTTTGTGGTGTGATGAAACCTCCCCTTGAAAGTGTTCATATTTGGGGATTGGCTCCCCACAATCTTCAGGTTCACAAGAACAAACAGAATGGCAGTGAGTGCAGCACAGATGTCCTGGATGAACAGATGTGGTGTGTTCCTCGAAATGGCAGTACAAAGCTTTCCGCAGACAACTAGTGACTCCAGTCTCAAGTACCGTCTTAACTGCTGGGTCAAGCTTTGTATGCTGTTTGACAGCATACACAATCGCATGTGCCTGCCACCCACCTCTGCCTGCCCTCCCGACCTGCTGAACCATGGCTTCCACATCATCTGGCAACCCATACATAACAAGGTGTGATACGTTGGGAAAATTTAGGCCCATCCCAAGAGCTGTTGTTGCCACCACAACTCGACAGCTACCCTGTCCACTCAGAGATGACAGCACTCTGTTCTTATTCTGAGGGAGTGTCTGGCTGTGGAACATGCCTATAAGCAGGTTTTCAATCTTTTTCTCAGGGTCTCGGTCAACCCAGGAATCTTCACCGAGTTCTCCCTTCAAATGGCAGAAAACTCTGCCAACTGGCTTAACAGTTTTGCAGTAGATAATTACTGCCAACATGGAGATACCCTTTTCTTTCACATCCCTCACAATCCAGTGTAGGCACTCCAGTGTATGGCCAGGTATTCTGTTTGGGCTCAGAGCCAAAATGATTGGATTGTCCATCTGAAGCTGTTTCATAACCCTGGCTCTGGATTCCCGATCAGCAGAAGCAGTCAATGCCAGCACAGGTGTACCTGGAATATATAACAGTACAAAAAGCAACCAATAAGTAACAGTAAAGATAAGAAATGAGTAGTAGGGCTGGGCGATATGGCTTAAAATTAAAATCTCCGATTTTACTTTACCAAATCCGATTAATCGATTTTTTTCCCCTCCTTTTCTTTTCATAAAAAGAAATGAAAAAAATTAATTTAAAAACTTGCTTTTAAGAGCAGGCTTCACATCACTTGTGTAACTAAGGTTAAAAAAATAAGTAAATGAGTAAATTAAAATGCCTCGCAGTACGGTAAAAAAAGGGTTCCTTTTACACTATTTTGACAATATATTTTTCTAAACATATGTTCAGCATTGCGTGCTGATCTCTTCACGGAAGCCTAATGATTAATTTGGAAAAATAAAATCCAGATTTTCCAAAAATTTATTCTTAAAAAAAATGTAAACTTGAATTAATCGATTAAATCGATTTATCGCCCAGCCCTAATGAGTAGTATCATTTAGTACTTTTTAATGACTGTACTGACATCTAAAAAGAAAACATCACTTATAAGGGGTACAGTGACTACCAATATGGGTATGGTGCTTGAGTGCATAAAGCAACACCCAAATGAATGGTCAATTTGCATCTGAATGGGCAACCAGTTGGCCACTTGGCCAGTGCGAATGCAAATTAAAAACCGGTTTTGGGGGAGAGTATTTACTGTTTAGAAGTGGACAGATTCCTGTAATGCAACTGATTTCAATGGCGTACCGCGAGCGAGCTATTTTTAGAACGTGACATCACGAGACGTCATATCACGTGGTACGCGGTAGGGCAAGCTTGCTCTGTCCTCCGCTGTTTTGCTGCTTTTTCCGCGTCTAAGACCATGGTTTTTAAACATTGTTGATATGGAACGTGCAACAGCGACTCGAGGTACGCTGATCGGCCGCATATGAAGGATGTTTTCTTCAAGAAGAAATGTGTGCACTGGGTACACCGGTGCGGTCGGCCTACACAACAGTTCAACCCGGAAAAAGTTACCAAATTCACGTACATATGTAGCAAGCTTTTTGTTGGAGGAAAGGGCCCAACCGAAAAATATCCTGACCCAATTCCAGCGACATCAAGTAGTGAACAGGTAAGAGTTTTTGAATACCATTCACCTTTGTCAACCGAGCAATCGAATGAAGCGCCTGCTACCATGGTAGCATATAGGCTATCATGGCAGCTGAGATGTAAACAGTTGTTTTGTAGCTACCTATTGGCAACATATACCCATTCCTGGACGGTGATTACAAACAGAAAAAAAACGGCCGACGAAGCCATGAACGCAGAGCAGGGAAAAAAATTTACTTACCGTTCGATCAACTCGGCCCGTTTTCCGGTCTTTTTAAGCCCTCAACACTCAAGCCATCGTTTGAGCTGAAGGTTGGTGTGTTCTTCGACAGTTCAACCAGTAAACCGTGCGCCTGGGACATCGTCTTGCGAAAGTTTAACGGCTATAAAGTCGGTCATATCGCTGTTTCTGTTGCGCGTGTAATGGCTGGTGGCTACGGGCGCTCTCAACCTGTTTGCCCTACCAAAGCGGCAAGGGGCATTGCTCTTGAGATGGTGACGTCACGTGCGCGGTACGCCATTAAAGTGG
Source organism: Fundulus heteroclitus (assembly GCF_011125445.2). NCBI lineage: Eukaryota > Metazoa > Chordata > Actinopteri > Cyprinodontiformes > Fundulidae > Fundulus > Fundulus heteroclitus. The sequence goes on along the minus strand of NW_023397219.1, from coordinate 591,617 downwards.
TGAATTACACTATGTGTAGAAAACATCAAAGACAGAACATGCAGTAAATCTACTGTTTTGTACTTACCAGCTTTAACTAAGGATCTACGATCTCCCAACTTGGCAAAGCTGTTGCGAAATGGCGTCTGCCCTTTAGCAGCCTGACCGCTGATAGAAAAAAAAAAGAGTAACCTACATTAGAATGTTTTAACAGCTAGTTATTTCGCTACAATCACACTAACATTAAGATTGTACCAAGTCTGAATTAGCGAACGTACAACGTTACCTACTATGTTTACAACATTGGATTCTAGGGCTGTCAAACGATTACAAATTTGAATCGCGATCAATCGCATAATGTCAATAGTTAACTCGAGATAAATCGCAAATTAATCGCATATTTTATCCTTTTATTTCTGAAAGTCTAATAGCCTGTTTGGGCATTTTAATATGCAATTTTGCTATAAATGACACTAATAAAATCCATGCTTGTACAGAAAATATTTTTATTTTATTTTTCAAGCACTTTTCAGAACTGGAATGAAAACATCCTAGTGCCAAATGTTAAAACTCTGGACTATAACTGCTAAATGACAAATCATGACGCCCTGATGTTTACACAATGTGTAAATAAATACCTGTTTTCATGCCGATATATTTTTTTCCAGGAGCTTAATACTGAAATACTGCCAGCGGCTGAAAGAGACTGTTTAGCAGCTGTTCAGTAACTCTAGGTACTTCGTTTGGCAACGTGATTCAGCCTTAGTTTGACAAATACAGAGACAACAAATTAATAAGCATTAAAGTATGGTTTATGGGTTTGGGTTTCTGCAATGTTATCAACGTGCAAAAACTCATCTTCGGAACCTATGTCTGCTTAAAATGGGGATCTGCACCAAGTAATCTACTTTTAGCAGTTATCACCGGATATTGCACCGTAACTGCAGAGTTGCTCTGTCTGCCTTTACTACCATCGGCTCCTATGGCGGAGGGATATTTCAGCTGGATACAAAGTGTTTAGTGCAGGCAGGTCTCTTAATAACCGCTGTTTCGTCACTTATTTTAGAGCCCAAATAAGCGATTTCACTTTCAGAAACCTGCCCAAAAAACTGCAACCCGTGACTCATTAAATTTAGAAGCGGTTTTAGAAAAAGGAAGCCCAAAGTCGCATGACATAAACGGTATTTGGCAACAGTGAGCGCGGGTCTGTTTTTGCTACAGTTCTCTAACGGGGACAAAAACATTGTCGGCGTTATGGTCTAACAAAGTTAACGCGTTAATAACATGTTAAAACTGACAGCTCTATGGGATTCATATCACGACATTGTGAGTTATTTAATAAGTCAGACAGTCAGATGATCTCTTACCATTTGTAAGTTAGATGAACTTCGTCCATGACGATACCCATAACGTTGGCTTGAAAAACATCGGAGCCTAGCATGTCCCTCCACTTGTTGTTCAGCAGCCAGGATTCTGCGCTTCCGAAAAGGAGCTTGCAACAACTGCTGGCTATATCCTCCTCGTCGTTCATGCCGAGTTGCATCGCCGTTATGCCCATTTCAGTAGCTTCTTTCACTTGGTCCTCCATGAGTGCGACCAAAGGAGAAACAACAATGACCAATGGGTTTTCATTGTGTCCCATCTTCTTAGCGACCAACGGAGCCAGCTGATAAATTAAAATTTTGCCGAATCCCGTAGGAAGGACGCCAAAAACATCTTTCTTTTCAACAAATGCCTTGATCATGTTTCTCTGTTCCTCTTTTAAAATTAATTTGCTGTCGATATCTTTTAGAACAGACCTAATAGCAGAATCTACACACCTCGACTCTCCAGCGGCAGCCATCATTGTTGTAAAAAAATTCAACCCAAGTGCGCTTTGGTGACGTGGTTGATTACGTACTGTTGATCATCTGTCCATCATCGTATAAAGCCCGCCCTGACAATTTGATTGGCCCGCCAGATATTGGGCGAGCATATTCGCGCTACTATTGAGCAATGCCAGACTGAACTTTCCGACCTAAAACGTTGTGGGCGGGACTAAGTTCGGAATAGCACTCAGGCTAACAATCCCTGACTTGACTTATTCCCCTGACTGACTAACTGACTAACGAACTTGAACAATTATTGAAGTTTGAAGCTACAAATTCCGGAAGAACATTCTCCAGAAGCACATTTTATTGTCTTAGTTTTATTTTGGGCCCATAGGTATTGTTGTTTTTGTATTGTACACTTTTAAATATCTGTTACTAAAGGTACATTTAACTACAAATACCTGTGTCCATCACTTATTGCTATCTTCCCAGCTCCTATGAACCTAGAGCGTTAGACGTGTACATACCCTGAAGTGGGTTACAAATACTTTAGCAATATTTCCAATTGATAAAGTGTTTCTGTTAAAGTATTTCTTTTGGGTGTTTATCCACCAATTTAACTGTCAAACGTTCATAAAAGCTGTCTTAATGCAAGAAACGAAACCCTTAAACACATGAAATAACAATTAACTTTAAAGAACTAAAAAGGTTTTGTTAACTTTTGACATAAAGCTGGATTAACAGCTAGTAAGAAACCTTTGATTATATTGGTATACTAATGTTTAAACCAGGGGTGTCAAATGTACGGCTCGCGGGCCAAATCCGGCCTGCTAAACGCTTTAGTCCGGTACTGTGGCCCAATGCATTTTCATTATTCAATGGCTGTATCTCCTTGCTGCATCGACCGATCTTCACCAGATTTTTTGTGAGTCGTGGGGGATACGAACCATGTTTTTGAATGTTTACAGGCCTCCTAAGTACACATCAAACTTTTTTAATGATTTTAGTGACTTGCTTGGAGAGCACGGAGATGAGCGGCTGAGATCTCGCGAGAGCTGTGCGTAAGTAAAATGGAGGCGTTCATGTAATTCAAATCAAACAAGCTAAGGTAAGAACGAACCAATAACTGAAAATAATACAAAGTTAAAGCCCAAACATTTACAACTGTCTTATTTTCTACGAGGGAACAAACTGGACGAAGAGACCGTGACGAGCCTGGAGTGCTACCTGGACGAGTGTTTTGATAGCATCGTGATGGGGAAGGCCCAGAAGCCTACGGCTGCTAGCACACCGTCACTTAAGCGCACTCGTTCTAATTCCACCAGTGCTTCTTCTTCATCCACTTTGTCCCCAGACAGGAACTTCAGCGACATCTTGGAATCCATCGACAAGAAGCTTACCAGCCTTGACGCGCGTCTCGCCTTGGTAGAGGTTCTACACAAAGAGTTTCAGTCTCTAAGGGAGTCGGTGGAGTTTAGCCAAGCCCAGCTAACAGCTATGGCCGCGGAGAACGACGCGCTGAGGGGGAAGGTTACGGAGCTGACCGAAGGGATTATCCAGCTTTCCGGCGAAAATAAGAAAATGAAGGAATCCATTCTGGACATACAGTCGCGAAGTATGAGAGATAATCTCGTCTTTGCAGGCATCCAGGAGCAGCAGGGAGAGATAGCAGAAGAAACGGTCCGGAACTTTCTCCAACAGAAGCTAAAAATCCCGGCGGATCAGGTAAAAAACATCACTTTTCATCGAGTCCACCGGCTCGGAGGTAAGAAACCCGACAAAACCCGTCCTCGCCCGATCATAGCTAAATTTGAGCATTATAAACAAAAAGAATTTGTTAGAAGTTGCGGCAGGGAACTGAGAGGGACAGACTTTAGTGTTAATGATCAGTTTCCTAAGGAAATCCTAGATCGCAGGCGAGTGCTGTTCCCAATCAGGAAGAAATACATGATGGACGGCGTTAAAGCCACCATATCGGTTGACAGACTTTATATTAATGGACAGTTGTTCAGGGATCAGAAGATCACCCCTTGGCTTTATTAGTTACACCACAGGTGGACTTAAAGCATGTTTCAATGATTTAAAATAAATAAATAAAATAAATAAATAAATAAGACGCACAGATCGGTACACGGTGATAAATTAAATACACGCACAGCTAAAGAGCATGTTGGTATGGTTGGTGTTCACGGTTGGGTACAGAAGGCACGGGCTATGGTTTATCCCTTTTCACACTCTCTTACTCTTTGCACTTTTTTATTTTTTTGTGTATTTCTATCTTATTTGTCTGCTTCTTTCCTGAACATCAGTCAATCACAAGCACATCATATGATGCTACCTGGGTCTATGTATGACTATTTTCTCAAGGGCATGCACCTTCTAACTTCTCACTCACATCTATGGCGAATGTAAAGTTTGTGACATGGAATGTGCATGGGGCTGGCACCAGAGAGAAAAAAATGAAGATCATTAACCAGCTTACTAGATTAAAGGCAGATGTTGTATTATTGCAAGAAACCCACAAATCAGCTACAAATGCAAGTGAGCTTAATTCACCTGAGTTCCCTAATGTGTTTGCGGCCTGCTATAACTCTAGACAGAGAGGTGTAGCAATCTTAATCCACAAAAGCGTTAGTTTTAAAATATTAGATAAAACTATAGATCCTGAAGGTAGATACATAATAATTAAAATAGCTATCCATAACCAGAAGCTATGTATTGTCAGTATATATGGTCCAAATGTTGATGACCCCTCTTTTTTCCACCAATTCTTCCTTGCACTTTCAAAACACGGGGATTGTTCACTAATTATAGGAGGTGACTTCAACTTTGGTTTAAATAACGATATAGACAGGTTAAATAAAACAGGGGCTCAGCGTAGTTGGCAGTCAGTAAGTGTATGGTAAATGGTAAATGGACTGAACTTATATAGCGCTTTTCCAGTCATGCTGACCACCCAAAGCGCTGTACACTATAGCCACATTCACCCAGTCGCTCTCACTAACACACACACATTTATACACCGAGACGCAGCTCGGTAGGCAACTTGGGGTTAAGTGCCTTGCCCAAGGGCACATCGACATGTGGCAAGGAGAAGTTGGAATCGAACCCACAACCTTCTGGTTGCCAGACAACTACTCAACCCATCAAGCCACAGTCGCCCCTGGAAGTGTAGTAAAACAATACATGAGTGATTTTGGTCTTTGCGATGCATGGCGTTCTCTTCATCCTATTAGTAAAGAATACACTTTTTTCTCAAATGTTCACCATTCGTACTCTCGTCTGGACTACTTTCTAATAAGTAGCTCACTGCTGACGGTTGTTTCAGAGACGGTAATTCATCCTATTGCTATCAGTGATCACGCTCCTGTTACTCTCACCTTAATTAATAAAAAAATAACCACACAAAACAAAAGCTGGAGATTTAATACATCACTGCTTAAAGATGAAGAATTTATAAAATTCATTAAAGAACAGTGGGCTTCATACTTAGAATACAATGATCAACCAGGTACATCGGCATCGATATTGTGGGAAGCTGGAAAAGCAGTGATGAGAGGTAAAATAATTTCTTTCTCATCTCATAAAAAGAAAAAAGAAAACAAAAAGATTCAGGAATTAGAAGAAAAACTTAAGTTACTAGAATTATCTCAAGAAGAAGGGAAGTTAGGTAAAATCCGTGAAGTAAAATTAGAACTAAACCACTATATTGAAAAGCAAAATAGATTTCTAATACAAAGACTCCGAATAGAAAATTTTGAACTTGGCAATAAGTCAGGAAGCTTTCTAGCTAATCAGCTTAAAATAAATAAGGAGAAAACTACTATATTTGCAGTTACAGATTCAACTGGTAATACAGTAAGTGAACCAGAGTGTATAAATAACACCTTCCGCGATTTCTACAAATCTTTATACACACCACAGATAAATCCATCAGAAAAGGATATTAAGCAATTTCTGGATAAAATTACACTTCCTAAATTATCAGATAACCAAAGAATGACACTGGATTCCCCGCTGACAACAGCTGAAACACAGGAAGCTCTTAAAAGCATGCCTAATAAAAAGGCTCCAGGTCCAGATGGATTCCCCACTGAGTTTTATAAAGAGTTCTGGAATATTCTAGCCCCAACGTTCCACAGAATGTTGCAGGAAATACAGGAAAAAGGTAGATTTCCAGCTAATATGAACTCTGCCACCATCAGCCTTCTGCTCAAGCCAGACAAAGATCCTGTGTTGCCCACTAGTTATCGTCCCATATCCTTAATTAATGTGGATATTAAGATAATCTGTAAAGCTTTAGCAAAAAGATTAGACAAAGTAACTCCTCTCATAATACATCCAGATCAAACTGGTTTCATCAGAGGAAGGCAGTCATCCACAAATACACGCCGATTACTTAATTTAATTGATTATTCCTACAGTAAAAACATTAAAACCAATATATTGTCTTTAGACGCAGAAAAAGCATTTGATAGAGTAAATTGGAATTTTTTATTCGCTACTCTTCATAAATTCGGTTTTGGCGATTTATTCATAAACTGGTTAAAAATTCTATACAATTCTCCAACAGCCTGTGTCAGGACAAATAATCAAATATCTTCCAGTTTTTGTCTACAGAGGGGCACCAGGCAAGGATGCCCTCTTTCTCCATCACTTTTTGCCATCTTTATAGAACCTCTAGCAGCAACAATCAGACAAACAAAAGCTGTAAACGGTATAAAATGCATGAAAATAGAGCACAAGATTAGTCTGTACGTGGATGATGTATTACTTTATCTCCAGCATTCAAATAATTCTCTTTTACAAGTAATTAGAATACTAGAATCTTTCTCTAAAGTATCAGATTACTCGTTAAACTGGTCTAAATCTACGGTACTGTCAATTAATTGCTCTCTCGAAAACTCCCTAAATTTACAAATGCAATCAGGAAATATTAAATATTTAGGTATTACTGTGTCGAATAAATTAACAGATTTACTTAAACTTAACCATGCCCCACTTTTAAATAGGATAGAAGAGGACCTTGAAAGATGGAAATCGCTTCCAATCACACTTATGGGTAGGGTAGCTTCAATAAAAATGATGGTCCTACCTAGAATTAATTATTTATTTTCAATGGTCCCCAATAAACCATCATCTGACTGGTTTAAATCTCTAGACTCTGCCATTTCTAAATTTCTTTGGAAACATAAACCCCCACGTATTAGCTTAAAGACAATACAGAAGACTAAAGACAGGGGAGGATTAGATCTGCCTAACTTCCATAACTATTACTTAGCAAATAGGCTACAATACATCTCTAAATGGATAAAAAATAGTCTTTTAGATGAGCCTTGGTTAGATATAGAACAGGAAATGTGCAATAATATCATGATTTCAGATCTGCCGTTTATAAGCTCAAATATAAAACGGCATACATGGTTCAAAAATATCAACATTAGTTCTACTCTGACAGCATGGTGGGAGTTCCTCAAAATGACAAAGTCATCCCTTATCCCATGCAGTCGTACACCTATCTGGAATAACCCTGATATCCTACAAAATAATAAAATGATAAACTTTACATACTGGAAGAATAAAGGTATTAAATATCTGGAACATCTACTTTACGGAACCGAGTTCATCAATTTTGCTAAACTAAATATGCAATATGGCATTAGTAAAAATAAATTCTTGGAATATGAACAACTTAAATCTATAATTAAAAATAAATATAAGCATATTAATGGTGGTTTACAAGTCCCAACTAATATAATACAGTTCTTAGATTTAACCCCCCCCCCAAACTACTGTCTAAATCATACAGGACACTGACTAAAATAGATGATTCGATATCTCTTCCTATAATGAAGTGGGAAAAAGATTTATCAGGCAGCTTTGAACAAAATTTCTGGGCTCAGACATGTCTAAGAACTTTCAAATTGACTAGAAACACCAACTTACAACTAATACAATACAAAATCCTTCACAGAGTACACTACACAGGACAAAGATTATTCAAGATGGGTCTGGCACAATCTAATATCTGCCCACACTGCATAGGCAATCACCCTGATAATTATTTTCATGCGTTATGGTTATGCACACCAGTCCAGAGGTTCTGGACACAGATATGTAAGGACTTATCAAGGTGCTTGAGCTGTAAAATTACACCATCCCCATCAGTTTGCCTGCTCGGTAATTTTGAGGAAAGTCCTCTGAAAAAAGAAATAGTTTACATGGTTTTTACTGCTTTATGCATCGCAAAGAAAACTATCCTCATGAATTGGAAAAGTAAACAAAATCTCAGTATCAATCAATATAGAGATCTTTTGTTGGATCATATTAATCTAGAGACAGCATCTGCTTCCACATCTGATTGGTCTCTTTGGGCTCCTCTGATCAACACCATCACTTAGTGGAATAGGGGGCAGTGGGTTGCTTCCTGCAGGGCGCAGTGGCTGGATGGAGGGGTTCCTGGGGCTCTGGGGGCACTTGGAGTAGGGCGCCTGGTGGATCCGGCTCCGGGGTCTGTTGCACCCATCTGGGAGGAGTTTGGGAGGCCTACGGGTGGCCTACAGCGGCCGCTTGCGGCGCTCTTTGGGAGCTGCGTGTTGACGGACGTGGGTTACTGACCTGGTAGCTGTGCTGCCGCTGGGTGGGGCCGGGGTGGGTCTGGGGGTCTGGGGTCCCTGGGGCACGCCGCCCTCGGGCGCGGGCCCCGGCGGGGCCTCGGGGGTTCCGGTTCCGGGGGGTGTGCCGCTTTTGGTGTGGGCCGGCGCGCGCCCGGGTGTCCGCCCCTGCACGGGGCCTCTGGTGCGCTGGGGGGCCTCGGGGCCCGTTGAGCTGGTAGGGGGGCATGGTCATTAACACCTCTGGGCAGATGCTCTTCTCCTTCATTGGATAGGCACTCTGCCAGTGGGGGGAGGGGGAAAGGAGGGGGAGTAGGGATCTACCCAGCCTGGATGTCTACTGTCGAATGTATGGTGAGTTGTTTGAACGTTAGTGTTGGGGAGGGATTAAATCCACGGGTGGGGGGGGGGGGGTTGGGTTGGGGGGGGTTGACGTTCTGGTGGGCTTGTGTCCGGCCCCCTGTCCCGGTCCTGGTCCGTGTCGTCTTCCGGTGCGGGTTTCACCTGGGGGGTGGGGTTTGGGATGGCTCGTGCAGGCCGGCTGGCCAGGGTCCCCCCCTCTTATTATTATTATTATTATTATTAATATTATTATTATTATTATTATTATTATTATTATTATTTATTTATTTATTTAGTTTAAGTAGGCTTGGTGGGTGGGCTGGGGGGGGCTGAGGTGTTGGTCCTGGTGGGTGGTTGGCTGGCGGACCCTGCGGCCTCTCCCTGGCCCCCGGGCTACGGTGGTGCCGCTGGCGAGGCCCCCTTCTCTGGGTGGGGCTTTCGGGGAGCGGGGGTGCCTATTGGAGTCAGTAGGGGAGCTGGCTCCCTGGGTTGGCTTCCCAGTCATTTGCTCCCCATCCCCGGACTCCTCCCTCTGCCTGCTCCATCACGCCGCCACACATGTAGGTCATGAGGGAGGGGGCGTTACTGGAGGTTGCCACTTTCTGGTGACGCCCCTCTCCCCAATTTTATCATGCATCTTAGACACTTTCACTTCAAACATTTTTCACATCGCACACTCATATAGGCCATGGTAGGGGGGGGGGGGGGTGGGGGGAAGACGTCTGGGGGGGGGGGCTTATGTTGTGTGGGCCTCACCTCGGACGGCTCCCTTCACCTCCTCTCCCACTTAGACATTGAGGGTTCTGGGCAGTCACACGGAGGGAGTGCGCTGGCAACAGCTACCTTCCGGAAGGGGGGTGGGCTGTGCCGTGCATCCCCTTCGGCGCTCCCAGTTTTTTAAACGCACTTGAGAACAACATGCAACAACACAACATTTGAGCAGGCGTAGGGAGGGTCGGGGTCTTCTGCACACCCCCGTTCTCCGATGGCGGCAAGGAGTCTGGGGCCTGGAGGAGGTGCGGGCCACTGTGTCCGGGGTCTTGGCGGGGGGCTGCGGTGTGCAGTCAGCGGCTTGCCAGGTCTGGGGCTGATGCCTCTGCTCCCCACAGGGGGCGGGGGGCAGGGATGGCAAGGGTAAGGTGGGGGGAGGGAGGGGGTTTATTAGGTATTTAGGGGGAGGGGGGGCTCTGGCCCGGGTGGCTCGTGCGGGTCGTGTTGGCCCGCCCTCTTGGGGGGGCCCGGTCCGGGGGGCGTCTGGTCCGGGGCCAGGGGTCGGGCACAAGCAGTCGTATAGTCGATTTGGGGTGACCCCCCCCCCCCTTTGGTCAGTGTTGGATGTGAGTGTTATGTGGGAATGTGTGTACAGTGTCTTTTTTTTTTTTTTTTTTTTTTTTTTTTCTGTGTGTGGTGAGTGGGGCACAAGGGAGGGATGGGGTGAATGAGTTTTTTTTTTTTTTTTTCTTCCCCAGGTATGGGTGTGGTCCGCTCCCTCTCCCAAGAACATCTCAAGTCTCCGATAGGTGCGGAGCCCATCCCCCCACGTCCTGCCCTCCTCCACTTCGTTGGCGGGCGCCTTGGCCCCCAGGCGCATTGGTTGGCTTCGGGTTTGGGGCGGATTCCCGGGCGTGCGCCGGCCCACTCCCGGCGGCCTCTTCGCGGGGCCTGGCCCCCCGGGGGGCGGCCGGGGCCCTCGTCGCGGGGGCGGCCCTGCCGGCGGAGCCCACGGGCTCGTCTCCGCGGCTCTTGAGGGCGTCGGCATTGCGGTGGCTGGGGGATTTCCTCGGGGTCGTCTCTGCTCCTTCTTTGGGGGGGGGGGGGGGGGTTGCAGATATCCTGTGTCGGCCCCTCCTGGGCGACCTGCTTTAGGGGCCCCTTTGGGAGTCCGGGGTTACGGGTCCCCTAACGCCGGCCTCTGTGCTCGGGGAAGGTGGGTCTTCGGTTCTCCACAATCACTATCAAGCTATTTCTGGATAATCTTCACCTAAACTAGTGCACTTTCACATCTCCCACAGGTGCTGGGTCCCAGGTATTAAGTGTTCACTTATATACAGTAATCTTATTATTTATTTATTTATTTCTCTTGATCAAGATGAGTTAGTAAATTACAGACCTATATCTAATCTTCTTTTCTTATCTAAAATTCTTGAGAAAGTAGTTGCTAATCAACTTTGTGAACATTTACAAAGTAATGACCTACTTGAGGAGTTTCAGTCAGGCTTCAGAGCTCATCATAGCACTGAAACAGCTCTGGTGAAGGTCACTAATGATATTCTCATGGCCTCAGATAATGGACTTGTGTCTATACTTGTCCTGTTAGATCTCAGTGCTGCGTTTGATACAGTTGATCACAATATTCTCCTACAAAGACTTGAACATACTGTAGGGATTAAGGGGAAAGCATTAGGCTGGTTTAAATCTTATCTGTCAGACAGATTCCAATTTGTTCATGTTAATAATAAATCTTCCTCAAACTTTAGGGTCACCTGTGGAGTACCACAGGGTTCAGTCCTTGGACCAATTCTCTTTACTATATATATGCTTCCGATAGGCAAAATTATCAGACAGCATGGGATTAATTTCCACTGTTATGCTGATGATACTCAGCTATATTTATCCATAAATCCTGATGAATCCAATCAATTACTTCGACTGCAGTCATGTCTTGATGACATCAAAAGCTGGATGACTTTAAATTTCCTGCATCTAAATTCTGACAAGACCGAAGTTTTAATCTTTGGGCCAGAGTCCTCAAAAAATAAACTTCTTAACCAATCACTTAATCTGGGTGGCATTAACCTGGCCTCTGGTAATAAAGTAAAAAATCTTGGTGTTATTTTTGACCAAGACATGTCATTTAAATCCCATATTAAACAGGTTTCCAGAGTTTCCTTTTTTCACCTCCGGAATATCGCCAAAATTAGAAACATTCTGTCCAGGAGTGATGCTGAAAAACTGGTCCATGCATTTGTTACTTCAAGGCTGGACTATTGTAATTCTTTACTATCAGGAAGTCCACAAAATGCAGTTCGAAGTCTGCAGCTGATTCAAAATGCTGCGGCAAGAGTTCTGATGAAAATCAACAAGAGGGATCATATTTCTCCAATTTTAGCTTCCCTTCATTGGCTTCCTGTTAAATCAAGAATAGAATTTAAAATTCTCCTTCTAACGTATAAAGCCCTTAATAATCAAGCTCCATCATATATCAGAGCTCTGATTACCCCGTATGTTCCTAACAGAGCACTTCGCTCTCAGACTGCAGGTCTGCTGGTGGTTCCTAGAGTCTCTAAAAGTAGAATGGGAGGCAGATCCTTTAGCTATCAGGCTCCTCTCCTGTGGAACCAACTCCCAGTTTTGGTCCGTGAGGCAGACACCCTATCTATTTTTAAGACTAGGCTTAAAACTTTCCTTTTTGACAAAGCTTATAGTTAGAGTGGCTCATGTTACCCTGAGCTATCTCTATAGTTGTGCTGTGATAGGCCTAGGCTGCTGGAGGACATCAGGGTCTAATTTTCTCACTCTATAGAGTTCTACTGTTCTTCAGTCTACTGTTCTCCTGTTTTGCATTGTATTACATTGAAATGACTGTCGTCATTTCAGCTTTTAACTTTTTGCTCTCTCTCTTTTTCTTCATAGTAGGTACACCTGGTCTGGTGTTTTGTTAACTGTGACATCATCCAGAGAAGACGGCTCACCCGCTACTACCATCTAATGTAGAACAGATTACTAGATCAATGTGTGCTTCTGTGCTTTTTTGTCTCTCTTGTTGTGTCTCTGCTCTGTCTTCTGTAACCCCAGTCGGTCGAGGCAGATGACCGTTCATACTGAGCCCGGTTCAGTAACATCTAGAAACTAAAGAACACTTCAGGCAGTTTTTCCTTTAGTACTTTTTAACCTACAACTTTTTCAGCCATTTATTTTGCATCGTGGTTGACACCAAAATTGTTTCTGTCATTGTTTAAGCAAAGATGTACTTTACACTTTTTTACAGTACACAAGTTCAGCTTCGGATCTTCGGGATCTGAAGCTGAACTTGTAAAATGCAGATAAAATATCAAGGAAATCAATACCTCCCATGTTTCAACAATGGCTGGTCTGGGAGCCATTTTATGAGTTTTGGATTTGCGATCCCAACATTTCACATTTACAACAGGTTCATAACCAACAAATGTGTACAAGCCCCATATGTCTGTTTGATCTGCAATCTCCAGGAGCATTTCATCAGTGACAAACTGCTTAAAATAGATGTATGGTGTCATGTCACACCTGTTCTCTCTGCCTTCCTCAACACTTACAATGAGATTGGGGAAGATTGGGGCTTGATATTGTATTATCCTTCTTTTGTATTCTTTCCCTTTCACATTGATCTTCACTCAATCATTTCTGACTGTGTCCAGAGTTGCTGTTTGGACCTCAACTTCCTTGCCTATCTGGGCTACACTTTGATCCTGACAGTCTTCCTCATCACTGCTCAATGATGATGAGAACTGGAAGTCCAGTCCTCATCATCATCCTCATCATCTTCTGCTAGCTGCTTTATGTCACTTTAATTGCCATCCAATATCATGTTAATGACGTTTTCCCAGTACTTTCTTTTTCTCTCTTCTTCCTCAATTCGTTTTGACATCTAAAATTACATAAACTGCTGCTCAAAACGCAAAGAGTGAGGTTTTAGAATGATTGTTATGGTGAAAGAATCCAAAATGTATTATGAAATGGCATTTAATAATAATTATTAATTAAAAAAATGTATGTGGCTCAATTGAGGCAGGAAGGACATACATTACTTTACAAAAATGTTGCATGACTGTTCAGTGATAAAGTAACTTATATACCTGTAGTATCAAGTATGATACACACATTTTAACACGGTTTAACTGTGATATCAATAATATTTTTCTGGGTAATTGGGCAATGTCTCAAAACATAAAGCATTAATCTAAAAAACTGAATAAGATTTTTTTGGTTATTGTTGCCTTAACTTCTCTAAAACTGGAAAAAACTTTCCTGCAAATCGCGTGCGACCCAGCTCACGTGAACAGACATTTTGAAAAGGGGAAAAAAAAGCAGTTCCACTGCCTGCAGTGCAATGATAATCCAGTAGGGTGCAGAATACATGTATCAAATTATATCCAACAGGTTGTTGGGGTAAATATTGCTCACGTTCAAAGAAAAGAGTCCCTAGAAACCTATGTAGCAAATATGATACAAATGGCGATAAAGCGTTAAGTTGAACAGATATACAAATCATGCTTGAAAACTGACAAACTTACTCTTGTTCAGTACATTTCAATTTTTATTTATATAGCGCCAAATCATGAAACATGTCATCTCAAGGCACTTTACAATGTCAAAATCAATCAGATTATACAGATTAACTCAGATTATACAGATTGGTCAAAAGAATTTCTTTATAAGGGAACCAATTAATTGCATCAAAGTCGTGACAAGCAGCATTCACTCCTGGAGAAGCGTAGAGCTACAGGGAGAGTCGTCTGCATTGTACATGGCTTTGCATCAATCCCTCATACTGAGCAAACATAAAGTGACAGCAGAAAGAAAAACTCCCCATTAACGTGAAGGAAAAACCTCCAGCAGAACCGGGCTCAATATGAACGGTCATCTGCCCTGACCGACTGGGGGTTACAAAAGACAGAGAAGAGACACAACGCAGCTGTTTAGAGCATTGAGCTTGAGTCCCAGATGTTCTGAGTTCAACTCCCACAGACTGCCATTCTGGTCCCTGAGCAAGACCCTTAACCCCCCTGATTGCTCCCCAGGCGCCGCACAGTGGCAGCCCACTACTCCCCAAGGGGATGGGTTAAGATATAGAAGTGAATTTCTCCATTGTGAGATCAATAAAGTTCAATAAAGTTAAAATATTATTATAAGTATAGAGGTAGCTCAGGGTAACACAAGCCACTCTAACTATAAGCTTTTTCAAAAAGGAACGTTTTAAGCTTAGTCCTAAAAGTAGACAGGGTGTCTGCATCACAGACCAAAAGTGGGAGTTGGTTCTACAGGAGAGGAGCCTGATAGCTAAAGGATCTGCCTCCCATTCTACTTTTAGAGACTCTAGGAACCACCAGCAGACCTGCAGTCTGAGAGCGAAGTGCTCTGTTGGGAACATACGGGATAATCGGAGCTCTGATAAATGATGGAGCTTGATTATTAGGGCTTCATATGTGAGAAAGAGAATTTTAAATCATTATATTGATTTAAAAGGAAGACAATGAAGGGAAGCTAAAATTCATCAGAACTCTTGATACAGCACAAGCCCAATGTGATCCAGAGTCCGATCAGGGAAACTTGAAGGCTCTTACTCATGGAGCTGGCAGGTTATTGGTGGTCAAAGGACAGGCACAGGGTCAGAACCGTGATGGCAGAGACAGGCAGGATAGTCAGGGGGAATAAGTCTTAAGTTCGAGAGCAGATTGTGGAATGTGTTAACTTTGATCCGTTTTATACACTCTTATGAAGGTTTAACATGCTTTTATATGCTTCTATATGCCTTAATATGCTTCAAGGCGGTGTCTGTTGGTCAGAAGAATAGAATGTGAATAGATTAAGGTAAAATGCGCTGTTTACGAGCAAAAGTATCAGGAGAGAGTTTCAAGGCCAGTTCCTAGGCAGTGGAAAGAACAATGACTCCAGTTCACACGCAGCAGGAGAAAACAACAAGAGAAGACAGTTATTAGGGAGTAAGATAGCGATAAAGTGTGTGCGTCATTCATTCTGTGACTTTGTATAATTTATTTTCCAAAATTAATAAAACAAGCCTTAACGGGAGGGAGAGCGAGAGTCAGAGTCATGGCCCGCAGATGCGGCGGTGCACCTGCTCTCCCTTCACGAAGGTGAAACTGAATACTGTGTCCGGGCTGAGTTTTTGTTTTAAGTCCTGCACAACGAATTAACGAACCCGGTGAAGCAAGACGGCTTCAAGAATTGGGGGCTCGGTCCGGGATTTGGGGTGACAGCCTGAATTGGACATCAGATTGGAACGAAGGGACAAGGGACACTGGCCACAACAAAAAAAGGTAAGCAGAACCTGTCTTATTGAATCTGCATTTTCGGCTTAGAAATGTAGTCTAAATTATGTGTCCCAAGTCTTAGTAGAACCAAGTCTGCTAAATGAATTCTTTGGAGTGCCTTGGAGCAGTATTGAATAAGTGTGGTTCAGAGATATATTGAGAATTTTGAAAAATTATTGAGAACGAGACCAGGCAAATAGTTCTGACATAAAATAACAGAACTAAGAACAGAGTAAGTCCTGTGAGTTCAAGAAATCTAATTCTTGAGCGTGGCGGCTCACTGTGAGATCTCGACGGGGAACCGTATTTTGCTGGGTTGAAGGCCCGAGGACCTGAGAATACCTCAAATACTATATAAAAGATTGAGAACAAGATCAGGCAAGTACATTATGGTGTGAATGTGGAGATTTAGCGGAGAGTGACTCTGTGAAAACTAAGATTACAGACGCATAAAGTTCTGACATAAAATGACAGAACTAAGAAGAGAGTAGAAATTCATAAGTTCTGCGGATAACACAACAAGAAATAAGTCCTGTGAGTTCAAGAAATCTTTTAATAAGAAACTGTGACCTGCCGTAGAAACAGGAAGACCAGTATAAACCGTGAGCTGGACACACAACCAGCAAGACCAGAAAGGGAATAAAGATGAAGATAAAATGAATGAGCTGTGAGTTGAACACACAATCAGCAAGAACAGACTAATTAATCAGGAAACAGTGTGAATGGTGAGAAGCGTGACTGGGGAAGACGCTGAGCACGAGCGATGATAGGGTTATTAAAGATAACCCCTTTTATCCTAGAACGAAAAGCACACAACACAAGTTTAGACTGTTCTATAGAAAAGGACAGAGGATAAACCCAAACTTCTACTCCCTGAAAGTCAGGGGTCGTCTGCACCGGGTCATCTCTGTCCTTCTGCCTTTATTATCACACATCAAAAAGGGGGTCAGGAGGGTTGGGTCAGAAGGATTCAGGAATTTACAACATGGGGGTTGAAAACAAACATGGGAGCAAGCTTTGTTGCGGCCTTATCTGGGAGGACCATTTGTTCTCCCTGTCTAAGGTTAAATACAACAAAACCTTCCTGAAAGCAAACTCTTAAAACAAACGGTGCGAGGAACACTTTCTGACTCTTAACGTCCAGAAAACACAAGAACTGATCTTTGACCCTAGGGCGGTTGGAGACCACTCTCCAGTGGTCATCCATAATCAATTAATTGCCCAAGCAGATTCATATAAATATCTTGGATTAATAATTAATAATAAATTATCATGGATTGCTCAAGTTGATTATGTCTGTAACATGGTCCAGCAGCGGCTACATTTTCTGCGCAGGCTGAGGGCCTTTGGTGTCAGTCAGAAAGTCATGCTAGGTATGGCATTTCTGCCTGGTTTGGTAACCTGTCTGTCCAAATGAAGGCCAAACTTACCTGTCTGACCCAAAGAGCAATGAAGTTGATGGGAGTCAAGCAACACCCCTCACTTCAGACCATCTTCAATGATACAATAACCAGACAGGCCCAGAAAATCATGTCAGACCCCACTCATATTCTTTATTCAGAATATCAGTTCCTTCCATCAGATCGACGTCTTAGAGTCCCTGCCTGTAGATTAAACCGCTATAAGAACTCATTTGTTCCGCTTTCCATTAAAGCAACAAATAGCATTAAGCAGTAAATTGTGGAATAGGCAACAGTATTCAACATTTAAACTGACACATGCTCTTTTATTTTTATTTATTTTTATTTTTATTTTTTTATTTATTTTTTTCAGTATCTCCTAAAACAGATTTTTTTAAAGAACGGTTTTTATACATGTTTATTTATTTATTATCATCATTATTTTTTTTCTCTTCTTTCAAATTTTTATTGTGAATATAATGTAACATGCTCCTTTATGTATCTATTTATTGTCTTATAATGGATTTTTTATAGTAGTGTTATGTGTGAATGCAGTCTGACACATAATTTGGACTATGTAGCAGCCAGAGTCTGTAACCAAAATCAAATTTCCCTTTGGGACAATAAAGTTTATCTATCTATCTAAACCAAATTCCTGTAACTTGATAGAAATAAAATTATTACATTTATCTTTATCCAACATATCCCTCCTGTTAATAATTTTATTGAAAACTTAACTTAACCTACTTCAAGTGCTCATTACTTGCATTTTGCATTTTTTCAGTGAGACTGTCATTTTGTTAAGCATTTAACAAGGGAAAAGTTAAACTACGGGTTGTATTTCTTCAAGAGGGATTTGTGAAAGCATTTGATATTGAAATATTACATTTCCCATAGTTTTGACAATCATAGACTTTAGGCATGTGTCACGTTTTTAATAAGGAGCAGAACCCAACAAACAGCCAATACAACGATTGAGTTAAATATTTATTCTTTGTTAATAGACAAAAAGAGGGTGTGGAAGTAATCCAGTTTAAGAAAGGAGACTCTGGTGGATCAGGTGTTAGCAGTCCAGCTCCAACAGGGCAGGGACCAATTGAGAGATGGGGTCTTGAGGTCTTGGGGAGGTTTGCAGATTGCAGGGTCCGAGCGTCCAAAATCCAACAGGCTTGAGGTCCATAAACAGTCCAGGGTAATACACAGAAGATCACTCAGGCAAGAAGTTTCCAGAATCCGTAGGGCTTAATCAGGGTCAGAGTTAGGCAAAAGTTCAGCAACATACAGGGAAAAAAAGGCTCTATTCACTCCAAGAACAGGTGTAGGCAAAAGCAGTGGTCAGGGACAGGCAGGGTCGAAGAACAGCGAAAACTTGATTCATGAGACAAGGCTTGAACGCTGTGGAAAGGCAGACGATCTCGCACAGAGCAGGTGAGAAACAGGTGTTTAAATAGGGAACAGCCCAGGTGAGAATAATCATCAATTAGCAGTGGAGGGGGAGAGTAGCAAAAACATGGCAGGACTAAAATCATGACAGCATGGGATTACACAAGCAGTAAAAAAAAAAAAAAAAATAAGAACAATAATAATGGGTGTCATTATTTTTAGCAAGAGATGCCACCACGATCCTGAAAAGACCAGGATAGAAAGTTCATACTTAAAGGAACAACATCCTGGGACATTGCTTATTGCAGATTCTTCAAAGCAGACATCACTTCAGTAACATGAGTTTCATTTGCGTCAGAAATGTATGTACAGCAGGAAATTCCACTTATTACACATACGCCACCTTGGCTAGCAGTTAACATGTCCAAAACCATTCTGTTTTGCAGTACCATTAAACACATTTCACTTAATTGTCCATTGTCATGTTCACTAGGGTCTTCATTCTGTAGTCCAATGTCTCAACTCCAAACCACGGGAAAGGTGAAAGTCCTATTTTATTCACATTACTCCAGTGTTTATGTTCAGAGGGAATGCTGGAACCCCATATGGGATCATGGGGTTGGAACACTGAGCTGGAGCTGATCTCTCTTCTCCTCCTATTAGAAGGATGATTTTCCTTCACAGTCTGAGCTCAGATGATGATAGTGTGGTCAGAAACAAACACAGGTGCACATGTCCCTGACCAGCTGAGGGGCAGTGATGGGTAAATGGTGTTTCCACCACACAGGAACCATCCTCCTTCTGTAGGTATAGATGCCCACGCTATGTAGTCCCGGGTTAGCGTAGAGTTTGGAAACAGATCAGTTAGATTAGCCTGGCACCCCTGTACCTGGCCCAGTTTCTTGCAGCCAGGCTTGAAGGGTGACTGTATGCATACAGGATGTTCATCACCGCGATCCACCTGGGTCTTCAGGCTTCCTAAGGAGTTGCTGACTTTCTTGGTAAAAGGAAAAAATCCGGGTGGTGTTGTTGCAGGTGGAAAAAAACTTCACATCACAGTATGATCCATTCACTGAGCGTATGCACGCCGTGCAATTTTTTTTATGTAGCCAGGTGCACACACAGGTACGAGGGCAGTCCTAAGGAAACACGTTCCGTCTCCTGCTGGCATGCTCTTAGCATACAGGGTGGGTTGTCTGGTGGATTTGGGCATCACTGAGCATACGTAGCAGTTACTCATGTTCTTCTCTTCCGCCAACATTGTCACATACATCTGCCACAAGTTGTCTGGGTGATGGTCTGGTAGATTTCCCAGCCAAATCTTCATGGCAGTGGAATGGATGAACCTCTTTCCTCTCTCACTCAATGGATCTGGACTCAAATGGATAATGTACGCAACAGCCACAACGCAAAGGAAGCCCCATCTCCATGGGAACCCCATTTTTGCTAGGTTAACAGAGATGTTAATTTTACCCAGGACTCTAAAGAACAGGGATCAGTTGGTTTCTTCACCGACGTTGAGACGAGTGGCCCTAAAAAAATCAAATCCCTTTGTAGTTGGACTTGCCCACTGTTCCAACCTTAGGTGTTAAACGCTCTCTGTAACTTACAGTGGCTGGGGTGAATCCAGAAAGGTCTTTCAGCAATCTTCACAGCTGTTGGTGTGGTCAGGAGCACTTGGAATGGTCCTTCCCACCTTTGGCTTGCCCAATCCTTCCTTCTGATGACTTTGACGAACACCCAGTCTCCTGGTCTCACTGTTTGTGGATCCTGTGGAGACAAAGGTTCTCCTGGCAGTAAATTTGCATTGGACACTTCTTTAACACTAGAAGTCCCAGAGATATGAGAATTTTCATCAGCCTCCAGTCCCCCCCAACAGTACTTCACAACTTATGAATCCCTGTTCAGATGTAAATGCCCCATTAGCCCTGTCGTTGGAGAACCATTCCACCCCCTTCAGTTTCGGTTTTAGCTCAACCCTCTCTGTTGACGTGTGTTTTGCCTGAGAGCAGGGGAAAAAAATCATATTTGTAATTTAATAATTTATAATAATTTAATTAATAGGGCTGCACAGTGGCGCAGTGGGTAGCGCTGTTGCCTTGCAGCAAGAAGGTCCTGGGTTCAAGTACACCCCTGGGTTTTTCTGCATGGAGTTTGCATGTTTTCCCTGTGCATGCGTGGGTTCTCTCCAGGTACTCCGGCTTCCTACCACAGTCCAAAAACATGACTGTTAGGTTAATTGGCTTCTCCAAATTGTCCTTAGGTGTGAGTGTGTGTGTGAATGGTTGTTTGTCCTGTTTGTCTCTCTGTGTTGCCCTGTGACAGACTGGCGACCTGTCCAGGGTGTACCCCGCCTCTCGCCCAGTGAACGCTGGAGATAGGCACCAGCAACCCACGCGACCCCATGAGGGATAAAGCGGTTTGGAAAATGTATGGATGGAAGGAATGGATGTAATTTAATATAACTAGGTCTACGTCATCAGTGTCGCCAAGACCGGAATAATTTCAGACAGCGGAGCCACCAGCGCAGCGATCAGCTGTATATCTGCATGTGCTGGAACGTTGTAAAGACGGCTAGCATGAATATTTATACAATAATGACCATCTGCCCTGTTTACTAGGGGCAAATATAACTCAAGTCGGTTCAGCGCGATCTCTGCTCCGCGACGCTGCAGCGGAGCACACACACACACACACACGCGTGCACGCGTATATGTATACTGGAGGGCCAACTGAGTTTGCAAGCCGAAAAAACTACAAGTAGCCTCCAAAGCTTCCTCTGTTTGGTGGATATTGGTGTGCTTATGACCACCAGAGACTACACAGTCCAGCAGGGTCGCATAACAGAACATGGCTGGAAAATGAGTGTGTATGAGCTGGTGGCTTTCATTGCAGATCTGTTTATGAAGGCATTGGACCCAGTGTTGGCGCCATGAGGGATTTGTGGTCCAAAGACTTTGGGAATTCACACATCAAAGCCACAATGCCTTGAAAACGGTTTCAATTGAATGAAATAATAGCTGGAAGTAAATCTGCGCCCTTCTCCATTTCTTGGCAAGATCCTGTTCTTCACCTGGAGCGGTCCTCTCAGTACTATTGAGCAGTGTGCACGATCAGACAGCTGATTGGCAAGAACTGGGTAATCTTCTGGAAGTAAACTGTGCTGACTGCTTACCAGCAGGGTGGATGATGCTGGACTCTCTCAGTCTGGTGGAACAACATCATTCTCAAAGCCCGGCTGGATAATCAGGATTGTGGTGGCCCTAGGCAACTGCCTTGTTTCGCCTAATGGTAAATTCACCCCTGATAATCAAATATCTGCGCTTCGACAACAAAGACACTCGTTTGGAACGTGTGAAAATGAACAGATTTTTTGCAATTTCAAACATCTGGCAACTGTTTGTACAGAACTGTGTGTGTCCTACAGTCCAGGGCAACATATTCCTGTTGATGAGCAGTTCTTTCCATCAAAGGTTCGTTGTCCCTTTCTGCAATACATTGCATCAAAGCCTGATAAATCTGGAATTAAGTTTTGGATTGCAGTGGATCTGGACACAAAATACATGTGTAATGCCATCCCCTATTTGGGAAAAGATCCCTCCCGCCCCACATGAGAAAGGCTGTCTGAGAACGTTGTTGTGAAACTGATGGAGCCATTTATAGACCAGGGCAGGACTGTAACTGTGGACAATTTGATGAACTTTGTTAGAGGTTTATGCAGAAAAAGGCAATACAAGAAGAAAAGATGAGACAGCATCGTGAGATGAAGAGACGTTCTCATGGTAAAACACAGTGCCAGGTGCGCAATCTCTGCAACAGGAACCACAACACTGAGCGTTGTGTGCACTGCACAAAGTATACCTGTCGCAAATGCAGGAAGGACTCACCTTGGGTTTGTAGAAACTGCTAAATGGGACAATTGTAGCTTCATATGTAGTGCTTTTCCTTGGGTGAAATCAATGTTACTCCAATACTGAAGTCATACTGTTTGTTATTTTCTAAGCTGAAATGTTGAATGACATGAAAAGGCGAGACAAGACAAAATACAATTATTCTCTAAGTTGTTCTTTCTTTCACGTAGTGAGCTTTGCAATATAAATGAGTCTGTTGGTGAATGGACAATATAAATAGGCTCTGCCTTGCCTTGTTGCAAAAGCATGGCTATGACCTGTTCTCAGCTAAGGAACTAGGACCCGTCACAGGTTATTTGCATTACAATAGGGACAGTTAGCACAGTAGATTGAATACACAAACCTGAAGAGGGGAGGGGGGCTTGCAAGAAATCTGAAATTCTCTGGGACTTCTAGTGTTAAACTGCATCATTTGTCTCTTCCATACACTTTGTGAATGATAAGCACAGTGATTCTTTAAGGTTATTTGTAACCTGCTTGCCATTTGCTGAATCACCTCACTCAGAAAATGTGGACCATTTTCACTGTAAATTTTCTGTGGGATGCAAAACCTTTGCATATTGCCTTAGCTACTGTCAGTGCATGCATCTGTGTGCTTTGCTGGAACTATTTCAACCCATTTTGAAAATGCATCAATCATTACTAGACAGTATTTGTAAGGGCCACTTTGTGTCAGTTCATTAAAATCCATATGCATCACTTCAAAAGGTTCCTTTAGTTCTGGAAACCTTCACTCTTCTGATCTAAAATTACCCTGAGGGTAATTTTTAACACAAACCATACAGGCTTTACAAAAAAAAATTTTTTTTTGTATGAATTAAATTCTATGAATTAAATCTATATGTTGCTGTATTATAGTTATCCCTTCCTTTTTGAGACATGGCAATTACCCATGACTCAAAAGAGCTGCTGCTTGGACTAAGCTTTTAGGGAGAACTGCTTTGTTACAAACTATAGAATCCTTCTAGATTCATTGTTGCTCCATTTTTTTTAACCACATTTGTTTTTCTACAGTTGGTGCTGTTTGTCTAATTAACAACACTTCTATATCAATGATTTATTCTGTTTTTTGCTCTAGGCAAATATCAGAAAGACCAAATTGTAATACATCTACTACATGGGGGTCTAGTGGTTGAATGAAACCAGACCACTTCAGCTGAACTTCCTACAGCCATGGTGCACAAATTGCTTGACTACATGGGGGTAGTGCTGCTGCTACAAGTTTGAGCTTATCACCACGGGGCTGTAAACAACACAGAAGTCGCAAAACTAGAGCTAAGACAGTTGCTGAGATAAGCTTTGCTTTTAGCTCTGTGAATTGCTGCTCTGCCTCTGAGGTCCACTGGATTGTCTCTGACATGGCCATCGGCGTGTCATGAATAAGATTTTAGAGAAGTTAAGTTTTCTCGACATAATGTCGAATCCAAGCTCTGCAATAATTACACAATCCTAAAAAATACATAATTTGTTTTTTAGTGACTGGTTTGGGCTCACTTACTATAGCAATTCTTCACTTCCAGTATCTTTTTACCTTGTTCTTGTCATGATTTAAGTTTTGTCCGGCTTCTTTGTTATTTTGCAGTTCACTCAGCTCTCCCTCGCTCAGCTATTAGTCACACCTCTGGACACTAATTAGTCTTTATTCCCATCACCTGTCAGGCTGCAATTACCCCTGATCTGTTGCCACCTGTGTTCACCTCTTTATAAGACTTACCTCATTCTGTTCTTGTCGCCGGTCCATAGTGTTCACTCCCGCTCAGTCTCTGCCAGAATCCTTTGTCAGCTCAGTTTTTTGTTACAGTCAGCCAGAAGACTTACTTCGACTTTGTTTTTTGTTCCAGTCAGCCTATAGACTTTCCTTCAGCTTTGTTTTTTGTTCCAGTCACTGCCTAGATCCAGCTCAGCTCTGTTCACGACTCCCGGGTTCCGTTCTGCTTTCAAGTTCCAACTCCTGTTCTCAACTCCTGGTGAGCTGTTCCGGTCTCAAGTCCTCGGCTCTGATGTTATGGTCTCAAGTCCTCGGCTCTGATGTTATGGTCTCAAGTCCTCGGCTCTGATGTTCTGTTCTCAAGTCCTCGGCTCTGATGTTCTGGTCTCAAGTCCTCGGCTCTGATGTTCTGGTCTCTAGTCTTCGGCTCCAGAGTTCCTCCCGGTCAGTCTCTCTACACGCCTCCTGCCGGCCAGCTTCTGCACTCTACACCTCCGTCTGTTGAAAGACTCTGGGTTCCATCATCATCCATCTTCCACACTATTCAATAAACTCACTCCTAAGAACTAGCTCTGTGTGTGCGTGCTGTGTCCGGGTTCAACCTAGAAAAATATCATGACACTTCTGAGATAACATGGCCTGTAACAGACTCATTTCTGCACCCACTGTATTTTATCTTTGCTAACTTTGTTTCCCATTTTAGCCAAATGATGTAGCAGCTTTTTTAAATGCAATTAGAAGGCCATCTGTCAGGGGCAGTCCTGATTAGATGTGTTTCTTGTATTACTTGTTTTACCTATTCTAATCAGGATCTGCCACAGCCTAATGTCAATCACCTGGTGTTTGTGCTCCTCTTGTTGGTGGATCTGTAACCAGGTTCTGATCAGCCTCCAACATTTACCTGTAAAAAAAATAACCTCAAGGTCTGGGATCACTACTCAAATACTTTGAGCAATGTCCTGGTCCGAGGGATTAAAGATAAAATAGATATCAAATGAACTAGCACTTAATAATCATTTATTCTTTGGCTGTCGATGATTATTGACTTCACACAAAGAAATGAAAACACAACTGCACTTTAACTCTTTTAAAAAAAAATTATTATTTTCCAATGTACAACAATAAATGAGACACAGTCACTTACTGATCCAAAATGTCAGATAATAATGATGACATATATTCTGGCCAGAAAAAAAAATAAAGCAAACGAACAAACAAAAGTACCTGTTTAAATTTTGCTGCAGCAATAGTCAATTTAGTTTAGTTGTGCACAACCCAATACCTATTTTGAGCTCAGTAAAAAAAAAATGAAATCCAATATTATCCTCCAACACCACAAGAGGAAAAGAAAATCCTCATTTGATGAGACAGTAAAGATGAAATTTCAAACTCAGGCCTGAAGTTCAGAGTCCAGCCCGCTGTCCATCACGCTCTCTCTCTCTCTCCTGCTATGGCCGCCGGAAATGGAAACTGCTCCTCCGTCGTACCCACTGTCTCGCTCACAGTCCGCCACTCAATCTCTCAGTAGCCATTAACTATGTTAACAGAAAAAAAGTTTTCAGACGCCGCCATCAAAAGAAAGAATAAAATAATTCACTCTTAGGGATATTATTCTCTTCTTCTTTCAGAGCTACGCTGTCGCTGTTTCTCCCTCCACAACAGGTTCAGAAAGAAAAGCAAAAAAAAAAAAAAAAAAAAACAGCGCTGCAGTTTTTTTTTTTTTTTTTTTAGATCAAACTACAACTTTAAAGTCAGCACAACAATGAAATTTAACATTTGGCCACATATGTCTTAACTAATAATTTGTATAAAATGAAACAGTTTTAGCAACTACATTGACATCAACACACGACCGACACTTCTAGAAGTAGTCAGTACAGCAGCCATTAAGATGGTGCCCCTCCTTTCAACTGTACGCGAACAGCAGTCTTTAAAACTTGTACAGGATAAAAGTTAGGAATAACCATGATATATGAGCTTACCTATGTTAACAGAAAAAAAAGTTTTCAGACGCCGCCATCAAAAGAAAGAATAAAATAATTCACTCTTAGGGATATTATTCTCTTCTTCTTTCAGAGCTACGCTGTCGCTGTTTCTCCCTCCACAACAGGTTCAGAAAGAACACCAGCGCTGCACAGTGGCCACCTAGTGGGCATTACCGCAAAATGTTTACCACTGCTGAAAAGTGTTGAAAATTAGAATTTATTAACACAAAGTGGCGTAACCTGAACTATTGGTGTCTGATTTATAAGGTGAACATAGAAAACTCATACTTTGTGTTGTGACAATTATTGATCACAATATCATAGTATCCCTACTTAAGTTCTTCTTTTTTTTTTTTTCTTTCTTTCTCCAAATTTA
Organism: Fundulus heteroclitus; assembly: GCF_011125445.2. Classification (NCBI taxonomy): domain Eukaryota; kingdom Metazoa; phylum Chordata; class Actinopteri; order Cyprinodontiformes; family Fundulidae; genus Fundulus; species Fundulus heteroclitus. The sequence goes on along the minus strand of NW_023397219.1, from coordinate 565,080 downwards.
GGGTGGGTTACATCCTCCCCTACTAAACTCTGACGTCCTCGTCAGATATTGCCATAACCATATTCATCAGATTCATTAACAAGGCAGTCTGAGTTTGCATCATTGCCATAAGACTTGAAACATCCAACTGTGGTTTGTCACCTACTGTCTGCTGCTGACATCTAGCTGTCCATCCTGTATAATCCTGAAGTTTTACAGGCGGACGCCGTTCACGTCTGGACCTTTGGCGAATAGCCGAGGCTTCTCCATTGCCCTGCTTTGAAGTTTCATCAACCTTACCGCAGGTTTCACTGTCGCAAGTAGGTATTGAAACAGTACTTGTACAGGACTCTGGAGCAGAAGTGAAGTCAACTGTAGCACCTGCATAGTTATCCACAGAACAGGCATGCGTACAGACTGGGATTTGCTCTTCATCACAGGTTTCACCTTCGACTTGAAAACTGATTTCCTCTCCTCCATTCAGAAAACTGAGATCATCTTCCTCAACCAAGAGACTATCTTCTCTGGCCTCTTTTCCTGGCATTTGGAACTCTGGAGCCTCAGGATTAAGGAGCACTTCCTGCCAACAGCTATCCTCTTTACTTTGTGTCAATCCTTCTCTTACTCTGGAGCGTGTGCAAGGTTTATCAACTCTAGTGGAGGCCTGTTCCTCATGAACAATATGCTTAACTGGCAAAAATCCACAAGGGAGCAGGAGGTCTCTGTGCAAGTTACGCTCTCTTCCATCTCCATCCTCTGGTGTGACAACATAAACTGGGATGTCTGTATTAGGCTGCTTTGTGACCACATATACTGTAGACTCCCATCTATCTGCTATCTTGTGTTTCTTCCTGATGTTCACATTCCGCACTAAAACTCGGTCTCCCACATCAATGGCAGCAGCAGTGACCTTGCTGTCCCATCTTCTTTTATTAAGTAGTTGTCGCTTTTCAGCCGACTCTGTGGCTAGTTTGTAGGCGTACTTCAGTCTTTTCTTCAAATCACTCACGTAATGAGTGTGGGTCTTTGGGTCATATCCAGCTGGACAAATCCCAAAGCAAAGATCAATGGGTAGGCGAGGCTGACGTCCAAACATCAGGAAAAATGGTGACTCCCCAGTTGCATCATTCCGCGTACAATTGTAAGCGTGCACTACGGGACGCACATATTTTCGCCAATGTTCCTTTTTCTTGTCTTCCAGTGTGCCTAAGAGATCCAAGAGAGTGCGGTTAAATCTTTCCACTGGGTTCCCCCTCGGATGATAAGGTGTGGTTCTAGATTTCACTCCAGCTAATTTACATAGCTCAGCCACAATCTCAGACTCGAAATTTGCACCTTGATCACTGTGGACTCTCTTCGGGAAACCAAAGTTGCATATCAGGTTCTCCCACAGGATTGTTGCCACTGTTTTAGCAGTTTGGTCTTTTGTTGGAAATGCCATAGCATATTTAGTAAAGTGATCAGTGATCACTAAAATATTTCTAATGTCTCCAGAGTCTGGCTCCAAAGATAAAAAATCTATGCAGACCAGTTCTAATGGGGAATACACTTTGATATTGACCAGTTTTGCTGCTCTTTGAGCTCTTGCTTTTCTTCTTAGACACCGTTCACATGTTTTACACTTCTGCTCAACAGCTGCTGTCATTTTTGGCCAATAAAATCTAGCACGAGCCAGCTCCAGTGTTCTTTCGTATCCCATGTGTCCTGTCTGGTCATGTACCCCCTCCAAAGCGATTTCTCTGTGACTTTCCGGAATCACAAGCTGGTTATGGCACTGCCCAACTTGGTTATACACTTGACGATACAATACTTTATCGATTAAAATCAGTCGGGGTCTCTCTTTCCAGAGAAGGCACACATCACGACTCTCCTGGCGCTTTTCCGTTCCTGACAATGTTGTGCCAGACTCCATCAGGTCTATGACACGTTTAATAGTGTCATCTTCCCTTTGAAATTGCTGCCAGTCGGCTGCTTTTAAACCTGGTAAAGTGGAACTCCCAGGCCATGGATCAGGCTCCTCGAGATTGTCCGGAACTGCATTCTCATCACAAAGGAGGGTTTCTACCAATGGTATGTACCCATCTTCCTCGTTGTCTGATGTAGGATCATCTCCAGTATCATCTGTTGATTGAGTAGCTTTACTGGCCACCTGATGCCGCAGGCATACTATGTTCTTCACATCTTGGCTCAGCATTTTGAAATCCTCCGGTGAGTGTGATGCCCTGTCCATCAACTGACCCACCCTCCTGTCCAAGTCCTCTGACTCCTCATCATCTGGAAGGCACTCATGTGGTATCCTAGACAAGCCATCTGCGTCAATGTTTGTTTTTCCAGTCCTGTATTTTATGTCAAAGTTATACAACGAAAGTGCTGCAAGCCATCTATGTCCAGTAGCATCCAGTTTGGCTGTGCTCAACACATATGTCAATGGATTGTTGTCAGTTAAGACTTGGAATGAGGCACCATACAAATAATCGTGGAACTTTTCACAGATAGCCCACTTTAGTGCCAGGAACTCCAATTTGTGCACAGGGTAGTTCTTTTCACTTCGGGAGAGTCCACGGCTGGCGTATGCAATGACACGTGTTTTCCCATCCTGGACCTGATATAAAGCAGCACCTAAGCCATTGACACTGGCATCGGTGTGCAAGATGTATGGAATTTTCCAGTCAGCAAACCCTAAGACAGGAGCACTTGTCAGTTTCTGCACCACTGTGTCAAAAGCTACCTGGCAGGTTTGACTCCACTTGTTAACCAAGGACTGTGTTTTAGATGTATGTGACTTATCTTTTCTTCTGGTGGAAAACTGTCCTTGTAGCAGTTCATTTAGCGGTCTCACGATTTTTGAATATCCCTCCACAAATCTCCTGTAGTATCCAGAAAATCCCAGGAAGGATCTCAGTTCTCTCACTGTGGTTGGGATTGGCCAATCCCGAACTGCAGCTATCTTGTCAGGATCTGGCTGTATACCATTGGCAGATATCACATGGCCAAGGTATTTTACAGACATTTGGAAGAACTTGCATTTGGATGGTGACAATTTCAACCCAAACTCTGAGATTCGTTTCAAGACTTTCATCAGACGTTCTTCATGCTGCTCTAGTGTATCTGAAAAAATGATCAGATCATCCAAGAATGCTATGACTTCCTCCAAATTAATGCCAGCCATCACCTTCTCCATAGTCCTCTGGAATGTAGCAGGGGAATTTGTCAGCCCTTGTGGTAGTCTTTGAAACTGCCATGTTCCAAAAGGGGTTGTAAAGGCTGTTTTGGGACGGTCCTCCTCTCTGACATCAAGCTGATAGTAGCCACTCTTTAGATCAAGTACAGTGAACCACTTGGACCCAGATAACAAGGTAAAGGTCTCTTCAATCCGCGGGAGAGGATATGCATCCTTTTTGGTGAGTTTGTTGAGCTTACGATAATCCACTACCATCCTCAGTTCACCATTGCGTTTCCTCACTAGAACAACTGGCGACGCATACGGGGAATTAGATTCCTCTATGATTCCAGCAACTAAGAGGTCTTTCAAATGTTGTTTCAAATCCTCAAAATCTGCGGGTGAGACACGACGTGTGCGTTCTTTGAAGGGGATGTGATCCATTAGCTCAATAGCATGGTCAACACCTGTCATATGTCCTATGTCCAGATCATGTTTGGCAAAAGCATTTGCTGCTTCTTGGTTGATTCTTTTTGTGATATGTTCCTTAAACTGTTCCGAGACAGGAGAGTCTTCAAAGTTTAAATCGACAGAATTTTCATCACTTATCCCATTCTGGCTGGTAACGAACATTTTGGCTTTGTGAGAAGCATAATTCTCATTAACTTTGCCAGATTTAACCCAATCCACCAAAGAACATTCTGCAATAACTCTCTGTGGCTGCAAAGTGATGGCATGATCAGCCATATTGTGAATGAGTACCTTGACTTTTACACATGATCTTGGCTGAACCTGGATGAGGTGGCTGCGAACCAGAAGCCCCCTTGGGAGAGACTGTGTTTGATGTTCTTCTATCAGGACGGTGACTTCATTTCCTGACATTTTAGCATGAAATCTACCAGTTACCTCACACATGCCACCTTTGGGGATTGTCATTGGTTTCCTCCCACTAAGACGTACAGGCATGGGCTTTGCGTCACTTAAGTCGGTTTTGTTCTTTTCTTCACAAGCTGCATACGCAGAGATAAAGTTAGCGTGGATCGGCAGTTTTTCAACATATCTGTGTCCACTCACTCTTTTGCAATCTCCCAGCAGCTGTATGAGAACATTGGTACCCACAAGAAGAGGTGTTTTGGTACTATATGTCTGATCAGGACAGACCAAGGCTAACGTTGTGATGGTTGCATTTGTGCCACACTCTTCGTTGGGAAACTTCACATCCACTGTAATATACCCCAGGTATGGGACAAGCTGCCCTGCTGCGCCTTCGATCTCCAGAATTTCACTAATCAAATGCAGCTTACGATGCGAAAGATACTGCTGGTAAAATGACTGGGCTATACATGTTACTTGTGACCCCGTATCAAGAAGACATTGGCACTGAACATTATCTAGCCATGCAGTCGCTTCACATGTTTTCCCCACCAGACCTGGAGGTATTGTGGTCTCTCGTACTCCTTGAGTCTTTGCCTGCACTGTCTCTTTGCTTTGCTCGGAAAATAATGTGGAACTTTCTCCATGATCAGCTACTGTCCGTTCCACAACAGTAGCTACTTTCTGTTTAAAGATGCGGTTGGGGTAGTGTTGTCCAACCGTGCAGGATACCTTTGCTTGTGTCTTTGTAGTAGCTTCTGTTGCACCAACTCAGCATTGGAAGGGTTGTTACAATCAGCTAGGTAATGGGAATCTTCGCCACAGTTGTAACAGAAACCTTTCAGCTTATCCTCTTTTGCTTGCACCTTAAGTCTCAGCTCAGAGTTATTCTGGAAACTCTTTTCTGTGGTTCTTTCCTGAACTGCAGGCTGAGGTTTTTCATAGGTCTTTTTCCTAACAGGAGGACTTTGCTTACTCTTAGCTTGTACCATCTCATTTTCAAGCTGTTTTACTCTCTCCATTAAGTTGGCATTTTCATCAGTGGTTGTGTCTGACGAGTCAACACTGTGCTGGATGTGGCTGCGAGCTTTGACTGGTGTGAGCCCTAAACACCGACTCTTCCTGCTCTCCTTTACCTTCCTCTCATGTTCAAAGGACCTCACTTTGAACAACAGATCCGAACATCCAATGATCTCCATTTCAGGGTCAGACAGGATATCTTTAAGACGTAACTGAGATATCAAAGCTTCATCCCAACATCCTCGGATGAACTGCTTTAGTAACTGAGTGTCAGAGTGTCTGCCTGCCATACCTTTCTTTTCAATTACTTCCTGCATTAAAGTATGAAGGCGGCGCAAGTAGTCAGAAGCTGTTTCATTATCCTGTTGATGGGTTTCGACAAACTGGATGTAGAGCTCTTCTCCTCCAGTCACGTTCCCATATGCTTTCTCTAACTCATGCAAATAGAGCCTGGGTGGAGCGTCGTCACCAGCGCTGAGGGCCACATTTAAGGCAGGGGGCAGTAAACTGTTGAGTATTTGTCTCCGCTTTTGGCTATCAGTTAGAGATGTGTCTCTCAGAAATTGCTTTGCATGGAGCTTCCAAGTGCTGAAATCCACCTCACCACCCTTGGGATGCTTGCCAGAGAAAGTCCGGATTTCGTATTTTGAGGGAAAGTAATCTGTATGGCTCAGGTCATGTTTAACGACGTGCTCCACAATTACTTTCTGTGTTCCATCCGGAACAGTGAAGGTTAACTGTGACTTAGCTCCACTATCATCATCCCTGGGATTAGCCTTAGTGTTCCCTAAATCGGGGTATTTGGGAAATGTGACCATGTTGCCTTTCAGGGTGGGAGCCACAGCACCGAGAGAGGGAAAGGGCACATCTGGTTTTGGCTGAGGGAGGTGTGAATAAGGAGTGGATGTTGCTAGTTTGGGTCTCGCTGCTGGTGTTAGAGGTGAAAGACGTTGCATAACAAGCTGGCTAAGGTCATCAACTTTCAACATATTTTGTTGAGCCACATTCTGTATGTGGTCTACTAGGTCATCTAAAATGCGTTCTGAGGACTTTGGAGCCTTTTGTGTCTTAGTATGTTTGTAAAGACTATCTATTTGAACAACCTTCCAGTAGCCATTCCTTTCTGCATTTAGGTGTTCTTCATCTAGCAACAATGGGGTGATAGGTTCTTCAAATTCACAGAGTATTTCCCCAGATAACTCATCTCCTATCCATGCTATTTGAGACACTTTGTCCTCCTCTGCAAAAGCTTTACGCACCTCTCTAAGGGTCACTGAGCTGCTAACGTTTCTTAACACTACAGACCGCTCAGGATCAAAACCATGTTCTGCACAAATCTCCATGACTTTACTTTGAATAGTTTTGCGAAACTGTGCAAGTATTTCTATGTTGTTGTTAGAATGTAGCAAATGTATAATTTCTCTCTAACAGCACAACGCATTTATATCCATATATCACTTCTCTTGTGAAGTCAAATCACCCACAGCCCCACGTTGGGCGCCAAAATCTTTCTTACAGTATGTAACCAGGTTCTGATCAGCCTCCAACATTTACCTGTAAAAAAAATAACCTCAAGGTCTGGGATCACTACTCAAATACTTTGAGCAATGTCCTGGTCCGAGGGATTAAAGATAAAATAGATATCAAATGAACTAGCACTTAATAATCATTTATTCTTTGGCTGTCGATGATTATTGACTTCACACAAAGAAATGAAAACACAACTGCACTTTAACTCTTTTAAAAAAAAATTATTATTTTCCAATGTACAACAATAAATGAGACACGGTCACTTACTGATCCAAAATGTCAGATAATAATGATGACATATATTCTGGCCAGAAAAAAAAATAAAGCAAACGAACAAACAAAAGTACCTGTTTAAATTTTGCTGCAGCAATAGTCAATTTAGTTTAGTTGTGCACAACCCAATACCTATTTTGAGCTCAGTAAAAAAAAAAAATGAAATCCAATATTATCCTCCAACACCACAAGAGGAAAAGAAAATCCTCATTTGATGAGACAGTAAAGATGAAATTTCAAACTCAGGCCTGAAGTTCAGAGTCCAGCCCGCTGTCCATCACGCTCTCTCTCTCTCTCCTGCTATGGCCGCCGGAAATGGAAACACACTGCTCCTCCGTCGTACCCACTGTCTCGCTCACAGTCCGCCACTCAATCTCTCAGTAGCCATTAACTATGTTAACAGAAAAAAAGTTTTCAGACGCCGCCATCAAAAGAAAGAATAAAATAATTCACTCTTAGGGATATTATTCTCTTCTTCTTTCAGAGCTACGCTGTCGCTGTTTCTCCCTCCACAACAGGTTCAGAAAAGAACGGCAAAAAAAAAAAAAAAAACAGCGCTGCAGTTTTTTTTTTTTTTTTTTTTAGATCAAACTACAACTTTAAAGTCAGCACAACAATGAAATTTAACATTTGGCCACATATGTCTTAACTAATAATTTGTATAAAATGAAACAGTTTTAGCAACTACATTGACATCAACACACGACCGACACTTCTAGAAGTAGTCAGTACAGCAGCCATTAAGATGGTGCCCCTCCTTTCAACTGTATGCGAACAACAGTCTTTAAAACTTGTACAGGATAAAAGTTAGGAATAACCATGATATATGAGCTTACCTATGTTAACAGAAAAAAAGTTTTCAGACGCCGCCATCAAAAGAAAGAATAAAATAATTCACTCTTAGGGATATTATTCTCTTCTTCTTTCAGAGCTACGCTGTCGCTGTTTCTCCCTCCACAACAGGTTCAGAAAGAACACCAGCGCTGCACAGTGGCCACCTAGTGGGCATTACCGCAAAATGTTTACCACTGCTGAAAAGTGTTGAAAATTAGAATTTATTAACACAAAGTGGCGTAACCTGAACTATTGGTGTCTGATTTATAAGCTGAACATAGAAAACTCATACTTTGTGTTGTGACAATTATTGATCACAATATCGTAGTATCCCTACTTAAGTTCTTCTTTTTTTTTTTTTTTTTTTTTTTTTTTTTTTTTTTCTCCAAATTTAGGGTGGGTTACAGATCCGTCTCCCTTGGGCACCCAGGGCGTTCAGCACTGAATCAGAGTCTGCTGAGTCCATTTCTGGCCAGTTCGTACTGTCGTATGGCTCAGGAACAGAGGACTCAAATGCAAGACCTGACACAGTGGGTTCAAACTCAAAGTTCCTTTAATACAGTCCAGGGTCAAACACCAAAAAATCCAGCAGAGGTATCCAAAACAGAGGCAAAGACAGGTCCAAATTCAGGCTGAGGTCAAAAAACACTAGAAAGCTAAGTAGACAAAAAGGCTGGAACGCTAGGCTCAAAGAACAAAGACGAACTGGCAAAGGGAAGCTGCATCAGTAAGTTTTAAATAGTCTAACAAACAAAAGAGGAGCACAAACACCAGGTGATTGACATTAGGCTGTGGCAGATCCTGATTGCAGGGAGGAAGTGAAGCTGCCTAAAACAAGTTCAGGAAATGATTACAAAATAAAACAGGAAGTGAAAAGAATAGGTAAAACAAGTAATACAAGAAACACATCTAATCAGGACTGCCCCTGACACCATCTATGTACATTAATACTTTACTTCCATGCTTTGGATTAAAGCTCTTTAAGCATGTTAAAATGGCCTGGATGAAAATTGGAGAACTGTCTACAAATCCCTGTGGCAGGCGTGTCTACGTATATTTTTTTCTCTTCCTTGAAAGTAAAATGAAACCAAAACTGAGAATCTGGGCATGGTCTAATTATTCCTGCATCCAATGAAATGTTTATAACTGCCATTATACCCTCCTGTTCTTCATATTTTAGCCCGTACTGTTTTATCTGCGGCCTGTACTTTAATTTAGGAACTATTTTAACTGTTTCTACTGTTGTCAATAATCCTACATCAGTTGGTCCTGTAGACTACAAAGCATTTGGAATACCTTTTAAATCATTTTCATCGGATTCTGATAGCGAAGAATGTTGGATTATTTTGTCTCATGCCAAATCTTGGACACGGGGTTCTGCATCGAACAGAACTTTGTAAGGCTGTTTCCAAAGTTCTATACTAGGGCTATAAAGCCAGCCTGATTTTTGTGGACACAGCTGAAAATCAGACGGTCTTTCTGCAGCTTTTAAACACGGGCCTGTGTCTCTCCACTGTATTTAATTGGTCTTAAACAATGACAAAAAAGGTTCCCATGGTAAGCCATACAATTTTTGCATCTGTGTAGAAAACATAACAGTAACTGCTGCAGATGAACTCCCATCTGTGTACACATTTTGCATAGCCACAATTCTAGTTTCCTGTTTCAGAAACTGTTTTTCAAACTTTTGATCTGGGGTTAAGCACACATTCATAGTGGTGTGTAGATCAGCTAATGGAATTTCACCCTCTGGATTTGACAATGTGCTTCTAGCATTTTGCACAAGTTTGCTTTTCTCTTTTATTTGGAGCAGAGACGGTAAGCATAGTGCATAAAACACATGAAGATTTTGTTGCAACGACATTACATGTTCTACACGGACAGCTTGCATTCCATCCTGCGTTGGGAAAACTGCAATGCCTAATTTTTCCATTAAATTCCGTCCTAACAGATTAATGGGGCAAGTTGGTGACATTACTGCAGGAGCATACAACCAATGGTCAGGTGACCCGCAATTCCAGCACCCCCCATCTGTTTTTACTGATTTGGGCTGAAAGCCCCCTCGGTCGCCAGGACCGCCCCTGCCTCCTCGGAAACCTTCTCGACGTGGTGGAGGCGGTTCAATGTTTGGAAAGCAAATATTTCGTCTGGGTCACACATAGGATCTGCCCAGAAAATGTGTCCCCACCCCCCCGCGTCCAGACACACCACCTCCCTTTTTTAGCATGTTTCTCGGCGTGACGCACATAGGCCTATTCCATAACTGTGGTTAAGTTAGACGTTGCCAGTGTAACTAAATGGTTTTTTTTATCCACACAGATATATGCGGCTTAAAACCTTCCATTAACAAATATATGTATTTTTATTGTTTTATGGATCCCAAATTTCTAATTATCCGCCCTCCTGCGGAAAACTGCTCCCGCGGCGTCTGCTGCCGTTCCCCATTTACGCTTGATGTTCAAATATTCCGCCTTGTGGGGTTCTGCCTGTATAATTCGCCCTTATTTTTCGCCCAATGTTTTTCCCCACTGACGACTGTAAGGCTTGTCCGAACTCATGTCCATTTAAACCATATGAGTTATAATTTCCCTCCATGTCTTGGATCCATAATTCTGGATCTTCCTGCGGAAAAATTACACCTTCTACAGCCTTTCTGGTTTCTTCTAAGGACCACGGACAGAAAACTGGGATTGTTTGAGGCTGTTGTTTTCCTACATTAGGATTTGCGACCTGCACCATAGGATACAATCCTTTGGACCGGTCTGTTGATAACGAATGATCTGAGTTACTCAGTCCATCCAGGTCTGCATACAGATCTGAAATATCCCGGGGGGGGGGGGGGTTAAGAGATTATACGGTGGTGGTCTGCCTTCTTCAGTTGCTACCATAGTTTGCGTTACTGAAGTATTGTTCTGGCGAGTTCTTTTTTATTTAGAGCCTAATTTTGTGGGAGATCAACAGGTGTTGGGGGAAGTTTGTCAGCCCAACCCCTCCTGCTGCACGGGGCTGTCTCTCATCCTGCCTATTTTGTGCTTGAATTAACTTGCAGCGTGCAACGTCAAGCCCTTATATAGCTATAAATATATTTATATACATACATACACACATACACACACACATTTTGTATTTGCCCTTTTTTTTCCTAGCGCTTATTTTTAGCCGACACACAACATTTTTCCATTGATTCACCTCAACACACCATCTATTTTATACTTTTTCTTCGAGCTCTCCAAGTATTTTTTAATATTAAGAAATATATATATATATTAATATTTATTATAATAACATTTGAAATTTACTTGGATCAATCTGATACATAAACTTTTCATCCCCTCTGGGATATCCCTTCCTACTTTGTCCTGGACCCATCCTAAATACTTTTGCGCTGTTTTTATCTACCTTCCGGGACCTTAATCCTTCCTTTTTTTTTACTTTTCTTTTAAGATACCGTTCAGGACTTTAACCTGAGTTTTTTAGCTACCTTTTAGGACTTTTAACCTGAGTTTCCCCTTTTTTTATGTACCTTCCAGGACTTTAACCTGCTTTTCCTTGAATTATACAACGGAATGAAAAGCGGTCGTATTGCTTCGAGAGACTCAAACCTCTCGATTTAACGTTTCGGGGAAACTTTTTTTTTTAAATCACCAGTTACAAGGGACTTGAACCGCTTGCACACCTGTTCGGGACATTTTAATCACCCGAAACCCTGAACGACGGACTTTAACCAGTCGCTCAAAACTTACTTGCTGTTGTGTGCTTTTCTCCCAGTCGGATCCCGTCAATCCCTCGTTAGCGAAAGGAGTTAACCTATGATGCCGGCCCAGCGAGGAAATTACCTCCCGGGACTTTAGACAGGTCCTTGACTCAGACCACCGGTGGGTTTCAGCACGTTGCTCCTCTCGTCAGTGAGCTGATATGTTGGGATTAGTGTTCATTTCGTCAGACGAGACAAGACTAAATATGTTCGTCAACCACCTTTTTTTCATGACTAAGACTAGACTATGACAGGACTGCACTATTCTCCAAAAACGCTGACAAAGACTAAATTAACAGGCATCATTGTTGACGAAAAAAATACGAGACTAAAATGTTTTGCATAAAATAAAAACTAAGATAAAATCTCTCTTCAGTTTTCGTCATGATCTACAATCCTCTACTTTTTCATCACGAGATAGAATATTCTTCTTCTTCTTGATTTTTATTGGCGGTTGGCAAAAAATGTTTAGGTGAGCATTACCGCTACCAACTGGTATGGAGTGTGGACCGCAGATAGAATATTCAACTGTTACGCGTTCAAAATATTCCGAATGAGTGCTGTTGCTGCCAGCCTGTGTAGTGTAGCGAACACCAGAGATTTTTGTAGAGCCAGCGACCAACACATCATGCTAGGGAGAAAGAAGAGGCTCGATGTTTGGGCGCACTTTAAATACAATGACACTGAAAAAAAAGTCTGAATGTGTCATTCTAACCGATGGGAAGCAGTGTGGACAAAAGATGTCGGGGAAAAACACCACTAACCTGAAGCGGCATCTTAAGGCTAACCACCCAGATATTCAGGTAAGTTAACTTAAATTAACGTCTCATAAGCAAATGTTGATTTTAGGCATCTACAGTATAACGTTTAATCAACCAGTTTAATCAACATACATTATGCAGGTTATATTTTATAACGTTAGCCATTATACCAGACTTGCTAGTTGGCTATCAAGTTGTGAAGGGGATAAAAATCGGTTTTAAGTTAGATTGAGCTCCTAGGATCTAACTATGCATGTTACATTTTTAGTTTAACATTAACTGTTAGCCTTCTAGTTGGCTATCATATTAAAAAGTTACATGCTATAAAGGCTGCTAGTAGCTCACGTTAGAATTTGTAGCAATGAAACAGGATTTACATGTAAAACACATAATCTCAAAGGCTAGCGTTAGCTAACCCTTATCAGTGTTAACCATAGACAATATATACGTAGACGCGTCGTTGGGCGCAGGTTTGCACTTCAACGTCACCGCCATATTGTACGTGGCAGAAAAAAGTTAAGTTCTGTTGTAGTGAACGTGGATCAGAGAAGATGCCTCATTCCTGTGCTGCATGGAAATGTATTCGGGCTGTTTTTACTACTTGTATCTGCCTTCCATAAACTAAGGCTGCACCATGTTGCAAAACTGGACATACTAAAGCTGCAGAGTTGCAACACTAGGAAAAAGCTGTGCAAGACCATTTTTTTCAAGGTTTTTAGCTTGCATGCAGTACAGACAACTGTATTTAGACATAGATGTGCAAATATAGATTTTCAAGTATTATAAATAAGCCAAATAAATAGCTGTGTGATTATTCATATATATTTATATATATGTGTATATATATATATATATATATATATATATATATATATATATATATATATATATATATATATGTATATATATGTATATGTGTGTGTATATATATTTGTGTGTGTGTATATGTGTATGTGTTATGAATATAAGGATCAATTAGTTAAATCTAATCATTGTGGTCTTCATTATTTCATAAAACCGTGTCACATATGAACCTTTAGGAACAGACTTTTTGGGGTAGTATTAAAGAGGTAAAATTACTAATAAGAGAAAAAAAGACCTAGGACAATAAAGTAAAAAAAACATAAAAGTGGTAATGTTATGAGAAAAACTTCATATTATGAGAATTAAGAGGGAACATTTCCAGAATGTTCACAATTTGCAGAATTATTTCACTCCTGGAGTAATAGGGCCAGATTAGATTATTTTAATTATTTTTATTCTTTACGAGAATAAATTCAGGAGAATGAAGCTAAAGGGATACGAAAATAAACTTGTAATATTGCAAAAATAAAAATATTACGAATACAAAGTATATTCTGAGATTAAAGTCCCTCTGATACTGTTTAAGTGACTGAGTAACTGCAGATTTGCGACATTTAACATGGCTGACGCATCGCAGCATAGGCAGAACCCGCCCAACGACGCGTCTACTCTTATATTATGTCTATGGTGTTAACACTGCTGCTTTTGGATACTTGCAAGTGTAATGGCAAGTGATCGTTTCAGTCCTAGATTGTTGAACTAGCTGTCTAACATTCTAAAATCTTGAAAACAGCATGGTATTGACTAGTTGCACAAAAGGCTCCCTGGTGGAGTTGTCTATCCCGGTGGAGCATTTTAGCTGTATGTAGCCTAATATTATTGTGTTATATTCTGCTCCTTGCATGTTTACTTAGACCCTGGATACCTTGTTTGGCCAATAATAACACGTTATTATGCGTTTTAACACACACATAAATCCTTCTATATCTTAACTGTTAATTCGAGTTCACCAAGAGCCACTCCTGCAGCAAACCAATTGACACATGAGCATGAACTTTTTATGTTGCGTGTGTATGCCCTCATACCATTATCAAAATGAATGTAATTAGGCATAAAATCCAATTTATGTAAGAAAAAGTTTAATTATTACATGTAATATTACTCGAAATATCCTCAATAATGGTGTGTGCACTACCATGTATAACTTGCAATAAGTTGGTAATTTGATTTGTCATATAAAATATATCCACCTTCAGTTTTGATCTTAGGCTTGTCATTAAGTTATTTATTTCCTCTATAACACTTGTGACCCTGATGTTATTGCATTAAATGAGGACTCATTGTATTTATTCTTACCATAGATTCCAGATGTGGTCAAGCAACAAGCCAGGACAGAGGAGAGGCCATCTATGTCAGGTGCACTCTTTTCTCACATCAAGTACAAGCCAGACTCCCGGGAACAACACATTAAAGAGGAGGCTATAGCTAAATGGGTAGCCCACCCTCTACGGACAGTAGAAGATGAGGAATTCATCAACATGATGGGAAAAATAGATAAAAGACTGACCGTACCAAAAAAGACCAAAATTGCACATCTAGTGGACCAAATGTACCTAGCTGAAAAGGTCAAATTCAAAAACAGACTGGCTATGGCCCGCAAAGTGACCATTGGCATAGACATATGGACTAAAAAGGGGCTCACAGCCTCCTTCCTTGCTGTCAGTGCTTGTTATTTTAATGTTCAAGACACTAAAGCTGAGCACATACTCCTAAACTTGAAGCAAATGGTTCACCCACACACTGCTCATTCTATTGCTACTCTTGTGGAAGAGTGCACAGAAGAATGGGGGATCCCAAAGGAAAAAATTCTGATGATTGATTGAAGCAACATGGTTTCTGCATTTTGCCACGAAGAAGAAGACACCAGTTCTGATGAGAGCGATTCCCAGGATAGTGATGAAGAGGAAGAGGCAGATGAAAGGTCAGTTTGTGAATGGTGTTTGTTATTATTCACAGTAATAGATATTTCATATTAAATCTAAAAATAATCTGAAATATGTTTAATTAATTAATGTAATGTTGTGATAATTTGCTATTGTATAGAATAATAGTTATTGTAGGATTAATTAAAAGAATTGTTGTTTTGTGTTAAATTTTCTATTAGATATGGAGCCTTGGAGAGGACCCCATGTGTGGTCCATACCCTTCAGCTTGTCGTCAATAGGATCAAGAAGGAACAAGCAATCAAACGTCTACTGGACAAGGTCCGGCATGTGGTGAAACAGTTTCGCAAATCATCTGTTGCCACAGAACGGTTGCTGGAAGAATGTGGACGCATTCTTATCAAAGACTGTCCAACCAGATGGTCCAGTTCTTTTTTGATGTTGTCTCGTTTACTTGAAATAAAGGACCATGTGACATCAGTGGCTGACACCATGGGCTGGGATTGCCTACTTCCCAGTGAATGGCAGAAGGTGGCCATCCTCAAAGACTTGCTTCTTCCATTTGCAGAATACACAAAGGTGCTTGAAAGTGATACAAGTTGTTTCTCCCTGGTTGTGCCTGCACTACTGGACTTGAAGAGCCACCTTTCAGACTTCTCCCTTGTTTATGCCAAAAGCTACAGGGATGTAGCTACACTGGCACAGAAGATGTCTGCAGATATGGATCTACACTTCAGCTGTTTCCTGGATGTGTCAGCAAGCAAGTTTTCACCTCTTGCTGCAGCTGCTTTTTTGTTGACGCCAGTGTGTCAGCAGAGGCCCTTATTGAAAATGATCATGACGACATAAAGAATCTCCTCAGTAAAGCTGAAGAGTACATCACTCACAGTGTACCATACCAGGAAGAGGCGACAGATGATGAGGACATTGGAAGTGCAGAGGTCTCAGATGCACCTCTGCAAAAGCGGCCTAGATTCAGGTTTTTGAGTGCCCATCGGCCATCAAGGCCAAAGACCTCCAAGACCTCAATCCGACTAGAGGTACAAAAATTCAAAGAAGCCCTGTCCCATGCAAACACAGATGATTCAGGCATGGATTTCTGGTCTTCTCAAAGCTCCACCATGTTTCCACTGCTGAAACCTCTGGCATTAGACCTTCTGGCAATGCCAGCTTCCGAGGCCTTTGCAGAGCGAGTCTTTAGTTTAACTGGAGATCTTTCAAGTGGCCGCTGCAACAGAGCAAGAGTTACATTAGAAAGAAGTGCTTTTCTAAAACTTAACAAAGTCTACAGTGATTAACTGCATACTGTTTTGGTTATAGTTTGGTTATAGTTTTGTTCTTCTGTTTCCACGTTTAATAACCCTCAATTCAAACACACACTTTTTTCTAGCACTCTACCTTGTAATGGATTTTGCTTACTGTTGCGAATCTCGCCTTTGAACTTGATTGTCTAATTGAGTGTTTAACCTCAAGTGGAAGTTTCAGCAGCTGTAGTAACAGCAGAAATATTATTTGTTAAGCCTTGTTAAATCTCATTTGATATTTCTCAAGACCAACCTAGTAAATACTTAGGTTGTATTTTAGACCTACAGTACAGTGGGCCTATTGTTTTCAGTTTTTCTGAGTATGCTAATTTTTTTTATAACAGAATAATGAGACACAAGGCAACCAAAACAGTTCTAAAAACCTTTCTAACTTGTCAGTCGGAGTCTGTTATGCCCCAGCTTTTGAATTGTGTTGGTTAAAAATAAAAATCTCTTCGGAACAAGTTAATCATTTGTGAATGTGTCTCTTAAATCAGAAAACCAGAGTTGCATAAAAAAAATCATTCAATAAGTGTAGTTTGTTAGGTAACTTAATTATGACATTTAAACAATATTTGAGATATGTGAAACACTATTTGACTGAAATCGTTATCAGAAATAATCTCAGAAATAATTTGTTATTTTAAAAAAGACTAAAATGTTTTGACTAAAACTTGACTTAAGATATATTGAGTTTTCTTTTGACTAAAACTAGACTAAAATGGTGAGACTTTTAGAAATACAACAGAACCTTCCTGAAAGCAAACTCTTAAAACAAACCAAATTCCTGTAACTTGACAGAAATAAAATGACTACATTCATATTTCTCCAACAAGCGATTCCCATGGCTGCGGGGTTTTCATGAGACATGACATTGAACAGCAGGACCCTGATAAAATTAAACATTTAGCTACATGGGTAAAAGAATAAAGAATATAATGCAAGTTTAAGGGGTGATTTAACAAACAGAAAATTGCTAAAATTCCAGGAAGCTATTATTAATAAATCAGGAGATTTAAAGGGGGATCCCAGAGCAACAATTTGGGAGTTTTTAAGAAACACGGCGGTTAGACGAGGATATTACGTAAAAAAAAAAAAAAAGGGTGTCGCAGAAGACTCTTTGCGTGCAAGCTGTCTGTCTGATGTTTTGTTTTTGTCATATCTTGTCTAACGTAATGTGTTGTTTAATGGGATCATTGCATGAAAGGAGAGACTGTTTGAGTCAGCAGCGCTTGGGAGTATGTGTATGCGCAAGTTGGTCATTGTGTAAGTCTGTGTGTGTAGATTTGTGCGTATGACAGGGGTGAGAATAGTGCAGGAGTGTAAAGATTTACGGTGGAAGGCAGGGCCGGCCCGAGGCAAAAGCGAACTAAGCGGCCAGGGGGCCCATCAATTTTTATTTATTTATTTATTTATTTATTTATTACAATTAACAATTCAATAACTTAAACAAGTGATATAAATGAATGAATAATGATGAAAGAGTTAATGTAATTATAGGATATTGACCAAAGTACTAGCAGCAAGGATTGAGCCTGTTATAAGTAATATAATACATCCTGACCACACAAAATTTGTTGCTGGTTAACATCTTCCCAGTAATCCCTGTCGCCTTTTTAATGTGATATACACTGCTGAAGATAACATTGATCAAGAGATTGTAATATCTCTAGATGCCCACAAAGCCTTTGATAGAATAGAGTATCTTAATTTGTTAAACACCCTTGAGAGATTCGGATTTGGTCCTAAATTTCGTTCGTGGATTAAGTTAATATATGGGAATCCCCAAGCTATGGTAAGAACGAATAACATAATATCTGACCCATTCCCTCTGTTTCGGGGAACCAAGACAGGGGTGTCCTCTGTCACCCCTGGTCTTTATGTGCCAATCCAGCCTCTTCCAATAATGTTGAGGAATGCTGCTGAACTGGGGGGAATACGCAGGGGGATGAAAAATCATAAACTTTTGCTGTACGCTGACGACCTTCTCCTTTTTCTGTCAAATCCTGCCACAAGCATTTCAGTGGTTCTCCTTATTATTATTAACTTCAGGAGGGTTTCGGGTTATAAAATGAATCTAGAAAGTGTTTAGAAGTGTTTTTCCCAATTAATGAACAGTCGAGGAGACTATCATTCCAAGCCTATCCTTTTACAAGCATGTAAGACAAATTCACATATTTAGGTGTTATGATAACAAGCAAATATAAAAATATTTATTTAAGCATAATTTTAAAGGAACAGAGGATAAGGCAAAATCAGATATGGAAAGGTGGTCATCTCTCCCAATATCATTGGCAGGTAAGATAAACTCTCAAAATGATCGTACTGCCAAAGTTCCTCTTCTTATTTCAGACGATACAAATTTTTATTCCTACATCTTTTTTTTAATTAAATAAATGTACATCTGCCTTTATATGAAGAAAACAGTCCCCTGGATAAGAAGTTTCTAGAGAGACAGAGAGAGGAGGGGGACCTAGCTCTATGAAATTATATGCATTTAATCTGGGGCAGCAAATCTACATAAAGTGGTATTTTGGGTCTTGCAGTTAGATGATGAGGAAACCCCAGTATGGGTACAAATGGAAAGATATGCATCTGGCCCAATATCCCTGCGTTCCCTGATATGTACCCCTCTGCCCCTTATGTAACATTACATAAGGTTAACACTATAATAACAATAATGAGCAAAAGCAAGGGAGGTACTACAATGTTTCGAGTAGTAACAGACATTCCATTAAAAAAAATGTCCCACCAATGATGTGCAGATGCTTGCTCCATTAACTTAGCCGCATACAAAACCTGTCCTTGGGCCATAAATTTAGACACCTTTAAGCTGGAAATGTTGGACCTGTGTGATTTAACCAAGCAATTTAGTTCTGTAGACTGATTCAATGCACATTTGAACCGATCCAGGGAGATAGTGAAATTGGTTAATTGATAGGTCACGTTATTCCAATTCCAGATGTATACATCAAAACACCCAACGAAAGGCACCTGAGGTAATTGAGGATGACTCTTTATTCTCTAGCTGGTTCATGAGTCGAATTACATAACACCTCTTCTTGGTTAAACATGGGTTAAGATGTCCTTGTTGTAGCATACATACCATCCCTTTATCAGCAGTCTCGCATAGATCCAGGTCATAGGTGTAGTTTGTCTGTGGGCCAAACCAATCACCATCCAGTTTCAAAAACCAATACCCCTGTACAGTCACTACGGGCAATATATAATAATGACAGACAGTAGTACTATTGGTGACATCATATTGTGTCCAATGTCCTTCACACATAGTAGCATTACAATAGGTCTTCTGCAGTTCTAGTTGTAACCAACTTCTACTACTAATGTTCCATAGTTGTCTCCATTCGTGGAAATTCCCGATAATAACGACACGCTTAAACCATTCTTGTTGTATATGAGCGTGTTTCATCTGTACGTTACATACCGTCCAGTTCAGAGCTACAGAAATGTTCGTTAACACTTCTGCTGTCGTGTTCCACATCTTTATTTGCCAGTTCAGTTCTTTAAGGAAGATCTTTGCAGTTTCCTCCTGTGATGTTACAACAATAGGCATCCACATTCCAATCTGATGAACAGCTCTTGATGCATGCTGTTCAGTGTTTGATAACATAGTTTTTGTTACTTTATTGTCAAAAGTGTTGGAAACACTTAAAGCACCTGTTCCACCAAGCAAAGTGTCCCACCATGCAGGTTGGCGGAGGAGCAGAAAAAAAACAACTTTCCAGTGAACTTTATTTGTTATCGTCGATTGTGCCATTTGTTGACAAGTGTGTGCAGCAGGTGCAATTTGAGTGTGTGTCTTCTTACACACTCGTTCTGTAGATGATTCATATTGGCACAAACCTCTCCTTGAAACCACTTTAACATTACATCCCTTGAAGACTACTGGTATGTTTCTTACACGCCACTGAGATGATGGGGAGACAGCGCATGTTGATACGGCTGAACCACTTCTTTCAGGATCCGGCCAGATGCTTCTGCTCAACAGAGGTGTGCCAGCAGGACCATGGCAGCGAGGACACAGAGGATGATGGCCCCAAATCCTGCACCAGCCCTGTGGTGCCTCCTGTTTGGGACATCCGCCATCGCGCTGTCCCTCGGGTCGTCCAATCAGCAGATCCCACGGAAACATGGATCTGAAATCAAAATTAGTACTGCTATAAGACAAAAGAATAAAATTAGTTTTCTCTTACATAACATTTATTAATTTTTTCCTCCCCTGAGTAAAATACTGACACGGTTACATCACTGCCTTGTGAAATGATTTCAGCTGGTCTAGGTGGACCATTTTCTTGTCTCACCCAAACTTTGGCTCCTGGTTTATCTGTTGAGCCAAACCCCCCTGTTCCTCTTACAGTGATGTTAGTGGGGGCAGCCACCCATTGAACCTCTGTCATTTCACAGGGTTTCACTAGCAGTTGTGCTAGTTTTTCTTCTTTCTCAATTACCAGGGATTTTCTCCTTGATAATCCCCATCAATCACTTCAGCTTGTATTGTCGTTAACAACTGAGGCATGCAACTCCACAAGCACGGACATCATCTTTCCCAATGACACAGCTTGTTGTATGGCTTTCTTAACCAAATCTAATGCTCTTTGCTGTGCTTCTTCCCAAATAAAATGTTCTTTTTCAGGCACTTTTCATAATTGGAATGACCACATCCTTGTGCCATAAAATGATAAATTCTAGTCAATAATGCTGAAATATTTTTAACTCCTGTATTAAGGATTTACATATACATTAATACATTTTCCATTCAGATAAAATCACACATTTTATTGTTCATTTATTTTTACTCTCTTATACACACATAATCCTGAGCAGTTTCTCAGTTAGTCAAATGCAGAGACAGTAAGTCTGCCCCTGGAGCAATTGGCCTGTTATTCAATTGGGCAAATGCTTGCATCTATTTAGGCTTCCGATCTGTTAAGTCATTAAGATTAAGATTCTTCCAACAGTCCATTCACTCTCACAATCAGCCCAGCAGCTTGCAGATAGCAGATAATATGGAATGTGATAAATCCATTCCACGTGTCGTTCCTGTCCTTTTCTGATGTTGACATGATTCACACTGCTAGATGGCTGTTTTAATGTTATCTATTTTCAACACCCCTGTACTGGTGTCGACTGCACTTTCTCCTTAATGTCTTTTCACAATTTTTTTCCAAACTTCTTTGTTCTGAATTTTCCAAAACCTTTTAAACAACCTCAGAAAAAGGTTTAGAGACACTTTATCTATTTTTTTTAACAAAACTAGCAAAAAAAACAAAACAAAGGATTTAATGGGTTCAGCCCAGCACTAAATCCTGCACAGTTAACTTTTATGCCTTTCTTTTGACATCTTTGTTTCAACTCAGCAGCAGATAACCCATTAATCTCTCTGCTGCAGGCACCGCAGCATTTATCAGTGCCTTCCACAACATAAAACATGACGGACCCTGTTCATTTCTCCTGGTCCGTCTGCAGCCCACGAACCTAAGTTTGTTGACATTTTCCCAGATTCCCAGAGCTCCATAATTCAAGTTTTAATAATTTTCATCGGGGCATCTGGAACTTCCAGCATCACAGTAAGCATAGCTGATCCATAATGCTGTACAGCAGTCCTATTCTCTTTTTTTTTAAATGTTTCAAACAAATGTTTAATTCTCTGCCAAAAATCCAGCAACTTTTCCTAACTTCTAACCTGTCTCCTGCGCTTAATATACTGTTTTACTAAACATTTTAACAAAATCTCACCGTAATAACCGTTTTTTTTTTATATAACTGCTTTGACCAGCTGTTGTTTGCACGTAGAACGCTCTCCTGCACGGAGGGGGAAACATACAAAATTCAATCTGTCCTCCTAGAGATATCCACGCTGAATGATTTTCACGAATATCCTGATTAAATGCTCCCTCCATGCTGAACACTTTTACTTGTTTCTCGAGGGTTAACTGAAAACTCCAGTAATTTTCCACCGTAAGTGTCTTACGCTCCGGAACTATTCTCAGCTCCCTAATACACATGAATCTACAGTACACACACGGATTTACACACAGAGTCCCATTTACATACACACTCCGCGGATTCAAGCACACTCCTTTACTCATTCACACACAATGAACCCATTTTAACCGACAAGATATGAAAAAGAGAACATAGACAGCTTGCGCGCAGAGTCTTCTGCTGACACTTTTTTCCTACGGAACTTTTTGTTTCTTTCTTGTTACCACAGACACCCTAGCTACAGCTTTCCTGCAACACTAGTTATCTGTTCCAGCTGGTGACTCAACATTTTCAGATGCTGTCGACACAGCGACTCAGCAAATTGCAGCTCTATTCTTTTAACTGCTGAGTTTTTAATTGTTGGCCGGCTTCACACTGGTGTTTTCATGCAGTGGCACAGATCCACAAATGCCACTGCAATCCAGCCACCGGAGTTGCAGTGGCGTTTGAGGATCTGTGCACCTCAATTTTCTGCAACACTGCCAATAATTCTTTGGGTCCCGCTGATTCTAGCTGACCGCTCCACGGCTGCTGTCTTTCTCCACTATCGCGCAAACACAGCGCTATCTCTGCAAGATGAAAGGGTTCCCATCTCGGTACTACCTTCACTTTTATATTTGTATATTGCAGTCTCTTCTCAATCCTGCTGACAACGCCAAATGTTTTCTGAAATTTTTATTCAGATTCGGAAGAGATCAGCAAACACAAATAAGGACTCAAACACTGTTTCTGTTAGAATATAAAGCCCACATTTATTATTCCCCACAGAACACAGCAGCACAAAACAGCAAGCACTTTGCACATGCAAAGTAGCAAGCACTTAAAGCCGACAAGCTTTCAAACAGGCGTGTTGTTCCATCTCTTACCATGGTTAGGACTGGGAAGTCGGTCAGTCCGGTTAGAGCACAATCCACGCGTCCATACAACCCACGGCTGACTTCAACGACTGAGGGCGGTCCCCTCCTTTTTATACCAATAAACAAAGTATCAGATGGGAGGGAGAGTGGCCACTTCTCCCTCCCATCTGAGCTGTTCGTCCCGTTTCCAAAACAAAAACCGTTCCCAGCATCTCAGCAGTGTGTGAAGCATAATAATATTGCAAACTCAGATAATAGCACAAATATAAGCAAAATAAGGAATACTGAGTCAGTCTTTCCCACAACACATTGCCATAGGTTCCCACCACAAGTTAAAACAAGTTATAGCAAAATAACACATGTTGTTCTTAGTTTTATGTGAGCAACATAACAGGCACGAGTATATATGTTGCTCTTAGTCTATTTTTCCAAAAATACATTGTCAAAGAACAAAAATAATTCTTTAATATATCAGCCCCTAAGCAAGCACCTTTACACAAATAACCCTGTTGTATGAAACTATATCAAAATCTGGGTTCAATTCATAACTCATTTTAAAAACAGAAATGCCTCTTGTCTGCTCCCGTTTATGGCAATCACCTGTTCTCGCCAGCTCTGGGGGGAACAGCATTTAAGGTATGATATAGAGCTGGGGCTGAATCTGTTAAAAATCTGCTTAAAGATGGTGTAATTATGTCTGGTGCTCAGCTGGAAAAGGAATATGGAATCCCCTTAAAAACTATTTCAGATATTTTCAGATCCAAAGACATTCACCTCATCTCTTGAATCACTGCAGATTGGCTATTGGATATGAATCTGACTACTAAGGGGTCGGTTTCTATGCTCTATGTAAATATCCAGAGGGTGGCTTCCCCATCCCTTGACCACATAAAAAGGAAATGGGTGGAAGAATTAGAGCTGGACATATAAAAAAATTAATGGATGTGGGCAGTAGAACACATACATTCTTAGTCTGTATATGTTTGACATGGATTAACACAGTTTAAAGTGGTACAGAGACTTCATTTCACAAGGGACAAATTGGAAAGAATTTACCAGGGAGCTGATACGACTTGCCCTACATGTATACAGGTGCCAGCCAACACATCTCATATGTTCTGATCTCTCCCCAGGCTCAAAGAATTCTGGATCAAAATCTTCAAAACCTTTTCATCTATTTACAAGAAAAATATTTAACCCGTTCCTCTGGTAGCCATTTTTGGTGTGGCACTAGGGGAAACAGAATTAACGACTGTCAAAGGAAAGCAATGGCATTGTCTTCATTGTTGGCCAGGAGATTGATTGTATTTAATTGGATAAAGGCAGCACTGCCAACTCACAAAAGATGCGTAGAGGAGGTGATGGCACACCTAAAGTTGGAACATCTTAGAATTACTTTACAGGGCAACACTAAGAGATATTTCAAGGTCTGGCAACCTTTTATTTCCTATTTTGAATCTGAATTTTAATCTGCATCAGCAAAACCCCCATTTTTCCCCCTCAGGTTTGAATGGTAATAACAACCACAATGATAATAATTATATGTATCTAGTTTTAACCCAAGAGTGTCTGGAACACGGGTGGTGTGTATGGTAGTACGATCTGTCTTGTCGTTAGTTTCTCTGTGTTTTTTTTAGCTGTTTTTGTGATGTAAATTTTGAGTCCTACTCTTTTGTTCTGTATGTTTTGAATAGGATGTCTTTTGTTTCAATATGAAAAATCAATAAAAACTATTTGATTATTATTATAATATTCGCTATAACATTATAGCATGACATTTGTATCAATCATCTTCTAGCATAGGTGATTCTGTGTGGTGGGAGGGGCCCCACCCCCAAATCAAATTCTGCTTAGGGCCCCCAAGAGGCTCGAGCCGGCACTGGTGGAAGGTCACCGTGCGGAGTGAGTTTACTCTCGAGGAACAAGTAAAAAGTGTTCTTCACGGAAGGTGCATTTGATCAGGATATTAGTGAAAATCAATAGGATTGTGCAGCATGGAAATCAGTGGAAGGACAGATCGATGTGTTTATGGCTTCTGTTGCGCAGGAGAGCATTCTGAGTGCAGACGACGGTTGGTTGGGGCAGTTAAAAAGAAAGAAAGTGTCATGATCGTGGCACTCACACTGGTTTGATTCATCACCCAACACACCTGGATAGCTCCGTCTTTCTCTCATCACCACTCATCTCATTCACCTGTTCCTGTCACTATTTAATCTCCCTCCAAACCAGAGACGAGTGCCAGATTTTTTCGAGCCACTTGGTTAGACTAATCCAGCGTTGTTTCTTGAGAACCTGACTGCCTGTTTCCGATCTGTTTTCCCGTTTTCTGAGCCTGCCTGACCCCTGCCTGTTTCGCCTAGCCAATCTGTGTACCGACCTGGAACTGGACCTCGACTTCGCCTTGGATTTCCCCTTGGACCTCCCCCGGACCTCTGACCTGGATCTGACCCTGGACTGGACATCGAAACACGACAACTGGACATCCCCTCTGAACCCTCTGCCCACGATCCCTAACGGATCCGAACATCGGCTCGCCCCTCGAGCAACCAGTGACTGTCAAAGGCTTCTCCCCCGAGCTGAACGACCATCTCCGGCGGGTCCGCCTACCCACGGTCGCCGGCCCTCTTTTGTTTTCTCCCGTCTCCCGCATTCTAAGAGGTCAGTGGTTATTTTCCCTTTCACACATCAGCGCCGAAGTGTTGGCGAAATAACTCACCTGCTGTTCCTCTCTCCAGACCTCCCGGCCAAGGAAGCTGAGGACAGTCCCACAGCGCGCAGCTGTCTTTTCCGTTTGAATAAACAAAACAAAACACCCTCTGTCTGGTTGAATTCTGGGTCCTTCTGCTCCGCTCGTGACAGAAAGAAAAAGGAACGAAACTTAAGAGGCGCAGCATTTCGCGGGGGACACATTTTAGTGACGGACCGGTTAGACACTTCTGTCGGCTAGTCGGGAGAAAATGGCTAAAATAACCGTGAAACGTAAGAAAATAAAGAACGGAAACACAGTGGCAGGGTGTTGGGGATTGTCTCTGCGGAGGCGAGGCGTCGGACAGCCGGTGGGTTGAGCGTTCACGGCGGTGCAGGGCAATTTTGCCAGCTAAACCTCCCCATGGAGTAACAGTGGCGCATTGGATAATAAAAAAATATATATTTCGGCAATCTAAACTTTTCAAACATGATCTGTGATATGTGTTATTGGTGTGTGAAAGCTCTGATCGTCTGTGGGAAATAATCCAGGTTAAAATTCTAGAAACCACGGTTTCAAAAAGTGTATTTTGTTGAATGACTGCAGCATTCAACACAAATGCACTTTGGGGACCTCAATTAAACAGAAAAAGGTTAACTAATAAGATAGAAGTATTTTGTTTCATATTCGTCCAGCCCAAATTAAATTAAAACACGGAGATATTAACATGGCTTAAACGACAAATATCTCAGGGTTGTTAGAAATGATTGAAAGTGGGGATATGGGTTTTTGTTTTTTCGTTTGGAGCCTAATTATGGAGTACAGTAACCAGAGGCGTGGGGAAAGTATTAATTTACACTATTAATGCACGAAGCTTGTATTTGACAATGGACTCATGACAGCTGTAAAATACCAGATTAGAGGCTTTTTATATTGTAATTTTAGAACATTAATAAAATGGCAAACAGCATATTGTGAGAATATGGGAGATTTTTGACTAAGAATTTTACTGCTGCCAAAAGAGGAATTTAGAAGAGCATCAAAATATCAGACGGCCACATTAAACACGTCATCTGTTACAATCATTTGTGGTTATCCAATTACGCTAAGGTGAGGCGAACCACAGAGGGACAGTTTAACCTAAAACAGGACAATAGATATGATAAACGTGTTGGGCAGAGAGTTAACGGTGACACTCCCAGGAACAACACATTATTAGAAAAACCCACCAACCATGCGTGTCGTCTGTTACTGCACCTACAGCCCCAACCTCGCTGAAAACAGCTGAGTATTGGTCACTGATAGTTGATATGTCCCGCCTGCTGCTCAGTGCGCAGAACCTCCCCTCCAGGGGCAGACCTTCTGTCTCTGCATTTGACAACCTAAGGGACCGTTCAGGGTGTATGATAGAAAGTAAAATAAATAAATAAATGAACAATAAAACTTATATCTTTGTTTAGGAGTTCAAAAATATTTCAGCATGAAATATTTATTTATTTACACATTTGTTTATACATTGTGTAAACATTGTGTAAAACAACATACATTGATCTCACGCAACCTTTGAGGGACCTCGTGAAAATATCAGGTATGATAAATTTGAATAATATTTTGATTTGGATTCAGGATACTGTCATGGTTTAGTTTTGATTTGGCTTTGGTTTACTATTATTCTCAGTTTTTCCACCTTGTTTGGGTTTTAGTTTTGTTTTGACCTTATTCATTGTTAATTTTTAGTTTCCTCCTTCCCTTCCACTCAGCCTTCACTTCACTCTCCTTGCAGTCAGTCACACCTGTTAGTAATTATTCAGTCAGATGCATTTCACCTGTTTGTCTTCCTATTTAAACCTCCCTCTGCCTCACTCTAGTGCTGGTCCGTCTTCTATTATCGTCCACTCCATGTCTGTCGACCTGATCTTGGAAGATCAATTTCTGTTGTTTCATTAAGGTTAGTCCTGCCTCGTTTAAAGACTTTGTACCACACTACTGTTCCTGGGAAGTTCTGCTCTGTGTTCTGGTGTCTCCAGAGATCAGCTAACCTGACTAGCCGCTCTGAGAAAGCTCAGCTCTGTGCCATGCCATCCAGCTTCGTTGGACTCTCTCTCCAGGCTGTCAGCTCCTGCCCTCACCTGCACCCCTGAGCCTCCTTATTTCTGTATCTCTGGTTACATCTCCCAACTATGATCTACCCAACAATAAACCTCTCAAACTTTTGTCCTGCATGTGTGTTCTGAGTTCATCGTAAAACAAAATCCTGACAGATACGAGGAAGTGTTTATTCCTACTTCACCAAAGATTAGCCTTTGCAGTTGAATTGACTCTTTGACGACTTTCTACTGTTCTCTGTTGATGTTTCTGGAACAAAACTAGTTTTGTTTCCAAAAGGGGGAACAGTGGGCAACATAATACAGATAAGTCTGATTCTATTAGTGTGAGTAGCTGGTGTCTAGTATGGAAAAGGTGAAACCAGAATTAAATAATTCTTGATTCTACAGACATGGAGACCCCTTTCAGAGTTTTTTTAGTACTTGTTTGTTGGTGTGTGTGGATGCATTCACTGGATGGCCAGAAGCATGGCCAACCAGAAAAGAAGACAGCAAAACTGTGGTAAAAGGTTTAATCAATCATTACATTCCAAGACATGGTTTCCTTATGAAAATAAGATCAGACAATGGCACACATTTTAAAAACCAAGAATTACAGGAGGTGGAACGTGTTTTGGGGTTGAAACATTTTTTTGGGACAATTTATCATCCTCAGTCACAGGGAAAAGTTGAGAGGATGAATCAAAGACTTAAAACCAAATTAGCAAAAATCTGTGCACAGACAAAAAATGGATTGGGTTGATGCTTTAACATTAGGATTGATGTCAGTCAGACGTTCTGTTATTCAAAGATGGGGACTGACACCACATGAATTACGCACCTTGTCCAGGTCCACACACCAGGTTATAATGTCAACCAATGAATGAAACATCAATGTCCCATTGTGGTTATTACAGTACTCTCCACAGTATTGTTTCAGCTTTCACCAAACAGGTCCCATCACAGGGTGCCAAAGGAAACACCGAGACCAGTGCAGAACCAGCGTGGGAACTCCTGAAAGTCATCAAAAGAAAGTGGTCAGAACCAAGGTGGGTCGGACCCTACCAGGTGGTGGAACGTACTTCACACACGGTGAGGCTGAATGGAAAAGGCGACACGTGGAATCATTGGAGTTGGTGTGCAGCCACTAAGGAACCTCAGCGCTCTCAACACCAGGTGCACCAGGATTTACAGGATAACACCATAACGCCGTGAAAGGGAGCATACGGGTAAATCCTCTACTCAACCAGGGGCACAATAATCCCCGTAGAGAGATTTAGTGAGCTCACCCACAGAAATTGAGGAAAGGAGACAGAGCAGAAGAACAAAGAAGGAGAGGCGGAAGCACGGTCAAATCCTGATCAGAAAAGTGCTACAAGGGGGACAGAAGAGGCGGAAGAAGTGGTTTTTAACTGACCACAGGGTGTTGTAGCAACTCTTACACCCAGAGGGAAGAAGAAAACCAGAAGAGACTCAGAGAACTGAAAAAAACTTTGTATTTTTGCATTTCTTGTTGAAATTTGTGTGTTTCTCCACAGGTGTTTTTCCACAGGGGCACTAAAATAGCATAAAGCATGTGGGCAGGAAGAATTGTAACCAAACCCCCTAAGGGTTGGGTTGCAGGAGGTTTATTATCATCAGTTGTTATTGTTACAGGTATATTGTGGTATTTTTGCGACCTTCCATTCCAAACATGTCCAGCTGATCCACCTAGAAAGACCACAAAAACACGCTATAGACCAGTTCACGCGTGACGTCAGGGCTACATCCGGGTCCCACGGGTAGGCAAAAACAGTACTGTTCTCGTGTACTACCATGACAAAATGGGTGATTTAGAGCGTACTTTTAGTTAGTTTATTTTTGGAATCTAAACAATGCCTATGACTTGTTGTGCTGCCGGTTGCACACAGAGGTTTTTCCAAATCGGCGAATTTACGTTTCTGTCATTTACCGAAGGAAGAAGAAAGACGAAAGAAATGGATAATTTCAATGAAAAGACTCAGGCAGACAATCTCAATCGACTGTGGGAGCCATTATACCACGACAGAATTTGCAGTCTACACTTCATCTCTGGTAAATACAACTTAATTTTGCACTGGTCATTGTTCTACTTAAATAATGATATAAAAAAATTAGGATATTGTCAGGTTCAAACACCTAAAACATTCATTAACAACACAAGAAGGAGAGACAACAATGAGATTGATTTTCAAATGCAGCTTAAGCGAAAATTCAGACTGAAGAAACTCTATTGCCTACCTCCATCCATCAGGGACTCATCCGCCTCCGACACAAGCTAATCAGCTTTGAACTGCTCCTCCTCGAAGCCAATCAGCATCCTGGGTTCATCTTAAAAAGAACTCCACATCCTCGTCTCGGCCTTCACCTCAGCGAGCAAGCAGTGGCTGTGCCGCGTCTGGTTTGGACTCTGTTGACCGGATTCAAGAGACAATAATTTATCCTGAAATCCTCCTGCCATAGGAATACCGTCTAGCCGCACATCTTCCTTTCCAACCTCTGTTTTCGTCAGCTCCGATTCCTGGCGCAAAGAACTCGCAAGCGACGCAGACGCGTCCCAACTCTGCCTAAGTTCCGGTCAGCTTCGCTTCATAGCGCGCCGGGGTCTTTCTCAAACTGATCCGGTGGGGCTGGCTCTTGGTTCGCGGATCCGCTGACTCATCCGGGACCTCCTCTGGTTTTCATCGGCTTTGCGGCGCCACCTTGCCGCTCATCGCGGCCGCATCTTTTCAGCCGGATCTACTCTCTCATTCACTCGCTAATGCGTTCGGAGCCAGCTCAGGTAATATGTATTCACCCATGTTTGTTTTCGTTTTCGTCTTCTTCTGGTGTTGCCGGTAGCCACCGGGCTTGTGGTGGCATTGCTGCCACCTACTGGTTGGAGTATGAAGTGCATTTTAAATTCAGCAATTGATACCAATCGTTATTAAACCGCTGCAACTCTGGTGCAATTTGGCATCCGCTTGGGCTGGTCTGTATTGGGTTCAGACTTCCCATTTATGCTGACCAGGCCACTTCTATCACTCTTGTCATTTCAATGTGTTGCCAATCAATTCTTCAGGTGTTGTGAAATTATACATGTTAAAGTTATTTAAGGTTTTGTTAGTAGGTATTATCTGAATGTCAGCTGGGACCCTACGTACGGATGGCTGTGGGGATGGTTTGAGTATTGGGCGATCTTTAACAGCAACTTGCTCATGTATTTAGGGATTGTCTATTTCTTCTTTTAGGTTCAAGAATTCATTCAAGATGAATAACCGGAGAGCATCACTAAAGGTGCTGTTGTCTGGTTGATACTATTTTCAATTACGGATCCTCTCTGCAGTTGTGAGGCTAACTAAAGCTACTAAGCAACGAGATCATCAGTTAGCAGGATGCAGTGCAGAATCTGAATTAAATTATTAAATTAATCCAAATGACACGGAATAAGTTAAATAAGCTAATCGATTCATAACAGCATTTGGTATGCGTTTGGCATAGTGTTACCCGTGTTTAATGGTCCTTCATTTTCTGGATGTTTTCTTCTTATAGATATTCTTTTCACTATTCCCAGTTGTTTTCTCAAACTAAACCTGTCAGCCTGCATTGAGTTCTACGTATTGATCTTAACCTAGTTCCATGATGGCTTTTGCCTGCAGACAAGCTCTCGAATTCTCGAGATATCAGTTTCATATCAGTTATTTCTGAGGGTCGGCTGCTCTCCTCGCTCGGTCACCTCAATCTCGCAGGTGCATCATTTTAAGAGTCACGTTTTATTTCCAGGCAGCTTGAGCTCACTAATTTCGTTTCCTTCCCTCCTTGAACAGGATACTCTGGTTAAGAGTTGCCGTCCTGAACTTTCCTTCTGGTCTGGCTTGCTTCTCGTCCGGATTTGAAATACACTTTCTATAATGTCTTTTTGTCTGTAGATGCGTTAAATTTTACGGATGTGCATCCATAAGTTTTGGAGGATTCTAAAAACAGTTGGTTTGCAGATTTGTGAAATTGTCAAAGAAATCGTTAATCTTGTGACCTTTCATCTAGAGTTATTTCAGCATTCAGGATGTGAGCTGCGCAACAGCAGACGCTTGTGGAGCCCAATCGTAGGTGATGGCTATCATCAGCATGCCTCACATATCTGCTCTTACTTTTCATTCATCTTAGCCGCCTAATGCTCATCTTAAAGGTAATCTAACTACGAATACTGGTGGTGGATTCAAATCTCATTCAAGTCTCATTAAGCCCGCGTCCTGTCCTGTTCATTCCCTCTTGGTCACTCATTCATTTATGTGCATCATCCCTAAGCATCCTCTGTTATTTATCCTGTCATCCAGGCGTCCCGCCATGCAGTTGTCCTGTTATTCTGTTCATTCTTTCATGGTCATTAATTTATTCATGTTCCCTGCATACTCCTTGCATGCTTCCTGCATGCTCCCAGTGTGCTCCCTGTGTGTTCCCTGCCATGCTCCCTGCCATGCGGCCTTCCCTGCCATACTCTTTGCCATGTTTCCTTCTATGCTCCTTGCCGTGTTTCCTTCTACGCTCCCTGCCGTGTTTCCTTCTACGCTCCCTGCCGTGTTTCCTTCTACGCTCCCTGCAACGCGGCCTGCCCTGCCATGTGTTTCCTTCCATGCTCCTTGCCGTGTTTCCTTCTATGCTCCTTGCCGTGTTTCCTTCTATGCTCCTTGCCGTGTTTCCTTCTATGCTCCTTGCCGTGTTTCCTTCTACGCTCCCTGCAACGCGGCCTGCCCTGCCATGTGTTTCCTTCCATGCTCCTTGCCGTGTTTCCTTCTATGCTCCTTGCCATGTGTTTCCTTCAATGCTCCTTGCCATGTGTTTCCTTCAATGCTCCTTGCCATGTGTTTCCTTCAATGCTCCTTGCCATGTGTTTCCTTCTATGCTCCTAGCCATGTGTTTCCTTCTATGCTCCGTAAACGTTTGTTTCGTAATAATATACGTAGATGTACAATGTATGCAAACCCTCTGGCATGAGTCTGTGAAAAGTATTAATAAGACAAAAACACCAAAATAATCCTTTTTTTCCCCCAGTGTCCTGTCTAGCAATGTGGCAATAAGAATTGATGTCTTAATGCCAAATAGTGGAGCAAACAGCTTTCGCCATAATGCTCCGCTTGATTTGTGCATGTAAATAGCTTTATTGTGATTCCTGCAGGGAGAATTTAAAATTATATGGACACTACAATGGCAAAGAGGGAGAGTAAAGAAAGAACAAGAAGAGAGAAAAAAAGAAAGAGAAGAGGTGAAAGAAAGAAGAGATAAAAGGAAGAGAATGATAAAACGTCCTCTATCTGCTCCATCACCTGGAAAGAGAACAGCACAACCAACAGACATAAAGCAACAGATACGATCGAGTAACACCTTGCTAAATCATATGTATTATTATTTAAGCTGACATGTGTAATGTGATACCTTAAAAAAGAAAGTGAAAGAAAATAAATAAATAAATTATAGGCTTTCTGTATATAAGTGAACATTTAATACCTGGGACCCAGCACCTGTGGGAGTTTGTGAGAGTGCACTAGTTTAGGTGAAAATTATTTAGAAGGAAATAGCTTGATAGTGGTTGTGGAGAACCAAAGACTCGCCTTCCCCGAGCACAGAGGCAGGGGTCAGGGGACCCATAACCCAGGACTCCCAAAGGGGCCCCCAAAGCAGTGCGCCCGAGAGGGGCCATCACAGGAAATCTGCAATCCCCCCCCAAGGAAAGAGGAGAGACGACCCGAGGAAATCCTCTAGCCACCGCAATGCCGACGCCCCCAAGAGCCGCGGGGACGAGCCCGTGGGCTCCGCCGGCAGCCAGCCGCGCTGAAGTGGTCCTGGCCATGGGCCCTGGGGGCCAGAGGCCCCAGGGGCGCCCCCCAGGGGGCCAGGCCCCGCGAAGCCGCCCCCGGGAATGGGCCGGCGCCCACGCGGGAACCCGCCCCAAACCCAAGGACCGTCAATGCGCCAGAGGGCCAAGGCGCCTGCCAACGCAGCGGAGGAGGGCAGGACGTGGGGGGATGGGCTCCGCACCTATCGGAGACTTGAGATGTTCTTGGGAGAGGGAGCGGACCAAACCCGAACCTGGGGAAAAATAAATAAATCTCATTCACACCATACCTCCCTAGTGCCCCAAAATAATGAACAATGTTTTTTTTTAACCTACCGGTGGCGGGTCTTCCTCTCTGCTGAGGCGCTGTCTGTGTCCGACTCCGCTTTCGTATGTTACACAAACATGTCTGAACATCCATCCATCCATTTTCTGACCTGCTTAATCCCTCATGGGGTCGTAGGAGTTGCTGGTGCTTTTGTCCCGATATAAAATAATTGTAGCCATCCAGTGGTTTCAGGGCTTTCATGCTCTCTCGTGTGTACTGGCCTGCCATGTTTATAAGGCAGCTGTATATGTTGCCGTACGGAACACTTGGCCAGCATTTCACAGACTTCATGCTTTTGCTGTGTGGCTCTGGCAATCTGATACCATCAACCATCAACTTACTCTTAAAACGATCTTGTGATACGTTATCTAAAGAACAAAAATACGTCGAGAACTCGTTGTCTCCTTTGTTTGCGTCCGCCATTGTCTTCGCCTTTTGCCTACCAGTCCGGCGCGCATGCGCGAAAACCCCGGATCAAAGCAATAACAATGAACTTGTCTATTACAGCAGCATCCAAATGACTGGTGCTTAAAACAATATGGTGGAGTGGAATTAAATTACAGTTGGGGGGCGACGACCACCTTCCAGGTCGACCTATGTGATATTATAAAGTGCGGTAGTAAAAATAATTATGGACAGTGGAGCAGATATATTAAAAAAAAAGGTGAGTTGGCAGACACCCCTACTGCATTTCACTTCAGATTTTCCTGTACAAAATTAAAAAAACAAGACATACATTAGAAACAAACACATCGGCGGATGCAATTAGGAGAAAACTTTAAGATTTAACTTGCAATCAAGTTATTATTAAACCCTAGGATGTTAATTGTTTTAAGTCAGAGCTGTTATCAGTGAGCTATAAGAGGGTCAAACGCATTCGGACAAGAGGTTCTGGTCTGAAAACATTTGGGAGTAGGCTCCTAATATGAGTGATTTTCTTTTACTTTTTATTTAACTCATCTAATGTACATATATAGACATATTTTGGAGTTTATTAACCCCACAAGGGGTTTGAATACGATTCAAAGAGGCACCTTTAAGATACAATAAGCATCGCAAAATACAACATGCATGAGAAGAAATAGGGGACACCACTCAAAGAAATTCATTTTGCACCAAAATGTAAATTTACATGATGAAAGCATACAGCATCTTAAAAAATTATTCAAATGGCTACATATGGATTGTACTATTATTGTGGTGGCCATAGGCTCCTAATAAACATACCCTTGATAGCAGCCATTTTTCCAATAACTCCCAACAAAAACACTGGGTTTGAGCTGATGCATGTATAAGATTTAGGGCTGGGCAACGATTAAAATATTTAATCGCGATTAATCGCCCTGATTAATCGTGATTAATCGCGATTAATCGCATTGTATTTACAAACTCCAAGAATGAATTCAAAAGTAGTGTAAAGAGCACTTTTATTTTAATGTTCTGCTGCCATATGAACAAAAGTGTTGTAACATTTGTAGCACTTATTTTATACTGGATATTTTCAACCCATCTATTGAATTTAGTGCACTACTTGATCTTTTCTTCATAACAGAACAGCAAGCACTGCAGCCAAAATATGACCTTTTTTGACCTGCTGTATATTAGCCAGTCCCTAAGCTTGATGTATCATGAAATTGTTGACCTTTTGGGTTTTGTGGTTTTTATTTTATTATTACAATTAAATAATAATAATAATAATAATAATAATAATAATAATAATAATAATAATGTTATGTTCAGTGTTTTTTCGCTAATCCACCTCTTATATATTTCAATCCTTATGTAATTTTGTCTGTGTTGTGTGCACCTGCCTGTTGCTTTAATCCTATAAATTTCCCCGTCGTGGGATAAAAAAAGGATTAGCTAATGTTATCTTATCTTAAATAACACTTTTTAATATATGTACTGGGTTCTTTCAAGGTCTTAATTACATGTTATGTGTGGGCTCCAGTAACATCCATCCATCCATCCATCCATCCATCCATCCACTGATCTACCTGGATGTTCCCTGGAGGACTGAAACGCCTCAGTCAGAGACGTCTGTGGGTCTGTCGGGGCAATGAGAGAAGTTTCGTCTTCTCTCTCCGTTTCTGGGGCTCGACGTTTTCATGTTTTTTCACGTGCTTAGATAAATTTGTTGTGTTTCCACTGAAATGAACCAGCTTTTTACAAAACATACAGCTTGATTTCATTTACGGTATTAAAATAAAGCCAAACGGTGCTACTTCCTCTGTTCATGTTTTTTCGCTGCTGCGGTCTCTCTCAGC
Organism: Fundulus heteroclitus; assembly: GCF_011125445.2. Lineage (NCBI taxonomy): Eukaryota > Metazoa > Chordata > Actinopteri > Cyprinodontiformes > Fundulidae > Fundulus > Fundulus heteroclitus. The sequence continues at coordinate 528,790 of NW_023397219.1, read as the reverse complement.
TGTTTCTTTGTTAAGTTTGTGTGAGAGCTGAGTGGGCGGGCCAGGCTGAGCCTGCGTGCTGATTGGCTGGCGCCGCTGAGCCATGTACGAGAGGGGAGGGGGAGCGGGAGAGTGCTGCCGTGACAGCGCGCTGCAGTCAGTGCGCTTGCTGACTGACACTGACTGAAAGCATGTGAGCAACATGCGTTAATGCGCGATAAAATAAATATCGCCGTTAATAGTGTAATGAATTAACGCGAAATTAACGCGTTAACTTGCCCAGCCCTAATAAGATTTAACTTAAAGTATTATTGTTTTTTGGAAAAATATGTGTTTTTCTTTTACTACTTATTGTGGTTACAATACAATCAAATATTTACCAAATGTGTCATAACAAGCCAGCAAATTTAGGGTTTTCTACTGCAATAGTTTATGGGTGAACTCTTAAAAGAGTTCAAAGGGGGAAATTGTGGAATGTATTAACTTTGATCCATTTTTATACACTCTTATGAAGGTTTAACATGTTTTATATGCTTCTATATGCCTTAATATGCTTCAAGGCCGTGTCTGTTGGTCAGAAGAATAGAATGTGAATAGATTAGGGTAAAATGCGCTGTTTACGAGCAAAAGTATCAGGAGAGAGTTTCAAGGCCAGTTCCTAGGCAGTGGAAGTGGGGTCCACCGGCTCGGAGGTAAGAAGCCTGATAAAAACCAGTCCCAGACCGATTGTAGCTAAATTTGAGCATTATAAACAAAAAGACCAGGTCAGAAGTCAGGGCAGAGAGCTGAGAGGAACGGATTTCAGTGTTAGTGACCAGTTTCCTAAGGAAATCCTAGATCGAAGGCGAGTGTTACTCCCTATCAGGAAGAAATACATTACGGAAGGCGTCACAGCTACGGTAGCTGTTGACAAACTTTTTTTTAGTGGTCAGTTGTTCAGGGATCAGAAGATCACTCCTTGGCTTTATTACATGCACAACAGGTGGATTTAAAGCATGTCACACTTGATAAAAGTGCATAGATGGGAAGACGGTGATAAATATAAATATATAAATATAAATATGCTCAAGAGCACATTGGCACGATATGGTTGTTAATCACGGTTGGGTACACAAGGCATGGGATGTGGTTCTTCCTCTTTCACCTTTTCTCACTCTTTGCACTCTCTTAATTCTCTGTCTTTCTTTATATTATTCATCTGCTTCTTTCCTGTTGACCAGACAATCACAAGCACGTTGTATGATACTACCAGGGTCTATGTATAACTATTTTTCCGAGGGCATGCACTTTTCAACTTCTCACTCACACCTGTGATGAATGTAAAGTTTGTGACATGGAATTTGCATGTAGCTGGCACCAGAGAGAAAAAGTTAAAGATCTTTAACCAGCTTACAAGATTAAAGGCAAATGTTATCTTATCACAAGAAACCCATAAATCAGCTACAACTGTAAATGATCTTAACTCACCTGAGTTCCCTAATGTGTTTGCTGCCTGCTATAACTCTAGACAGAGAGGAGTAGCAATTTTAATCCACAAAACGTTAGTTTCACAATATCAGACAAAATTATAGATCCTGAAGGAAGATTCATAATAATTAAAATATCTATTCATAACCAGAAGTTATGTATTGTCAGTATATGTGGTCCAAATGTTGATAAACCCTAATTTTTCCACAAACTTTTTCATGCACTTTCAAAACACGGGGATTGTTCTCTAATTATTGGGGGTGATTTCAACTTTGGTCTAAATGAGGAAATAGAAAGGTTGAATACAACAGGGACTCAGCGCAGTTGGCAATTATTAAATGTAGTCAAACAATACATGAGCGATTTTGGTCTTTGTGATGCATGGCGTTCTCTTCATCCTAATAGTAAGAAATATACTTTTTTTTTTCAAATGTCCACCATTCTTACTGTTGTTTGGACTATTTCTTAATCAGCAGCTTGCTGCTGTTGGACGTTTCAAAGGCTGCAATTCATTCTATTGCTGTCAGTGATCATGCTCCTGTTACTTTAACCCTATTAAATAAAAAAATAACCCCACAAAACAAGAGCTGGAGATTTAATACATTGTAGCTTAAAGGAGAAGTCCGGTCAAAATCAGAATTCAAACTGCTGAAAGTACTTTAAATATAAAATTATTACACACTGTTCAATAAATGATAAGCTTTTTTAATTAAGAGTAATTTTCGTTTGAAGGTCCTTTTATGGGGGCAGCCATGTTGGTGAAGAACAGTACTGCCAGCTCACAGCTTGTGACGTCACGCGGTTTTGACTGTAGAGCAAGTCCCAATGCCCTATCAGTCCCCTTGTAAATAAATATTCGTTTTCATGACAAAATATCTTTTTAACCCCTTAAACAAAGATAGACATGATATAAAGCATTTAAATGTAAATTAATACTAATTTTACATTTTAGAGACATAAAAAGACAACAAATAAGCATTGAGGTACGGTTATGGGTTGGGTTCTGCAATGTTATAAGATAAAACTAAATCTCATCTTTAGAACCAATCTCTGCTCAAAATGGTGATCTGCACCGCCTAATCTACTTTGAGCAGTTATCATCAGTAATTGCAACCCGTAAACTGCAGAAAATATGGGCAGAGCGGCTCTTTCTGAGTTTACTCTCTCCTCCTGTCAGGATGAGCTGCAGTGCGTTATGAGGAGGAGGGATATTTCGGCGTCACTTAGTTTAGAGCCAAAACATGCGACTTCACTTTCAGAAACAAGCCAAAAAAAAACTGCAACCCCAACTCATGAAATTTACAAACGACTTTAGAAAAAATAAGACCAAAGTCGCATAAAATAAGTGGGCTTCGCAACAGTGAGCATGCTTTCTTAACTAATGTTTTTTCCACTTTTACCGAATATATTGGAACATCCAATTGCCATGCACGTGAGCATTGTTGCTTCAACAATAGCTCTCGTGAATTTCAATGGTAAATGCCTCACGAAATCCGAAATAATTGTTGCTGATCGCAGCTGTGTACAACAGCTCCTATTGAGTTTGCTTGTACTCAATAGGAGCTGTTGTACTTGCTTGAATAAGTGTGGAGAACTGCCCTCGGCTCACCGCAATGTTACGTCACAGGATGTGATGTCAGGCAGCCATTTTTGCCCATATTTGGGCAATAATGGCTGCCCCCGTACACAGTGATCCAGACGACAATTTATGCTTTTATTTTCTTATTAACGCTAAATTCGTTAAATAACCACAAACGTATTAGTTTTAGTTATAGCTAATAATCCACTGATTTTTCCTTTTTGACCGGACTTCTCCTTTAAAGATGAAGAATTTATAAAAATTTTCAAAGAAGAGCGGGCTTCATGCTTGGAGTACAATGATCTACCAGGAAAATCAGCATCCATACTAAAAAGGGAAAGCAGTGATGAGAGGTAAAATAATTACATTCTCATCTTCAAATGTTCTGATGAGTCCAAATCCTTAAAGGATCAAACCCCTATGTAAAACTCAAATGTTATCCATTTCATATTATAAAATCCTTCTTTAACCCTTTCTGAACATTTCTCATCCTTGATAGTTTTTGGTCCACTAAAAAATACAGTTGGACATAGAAAAGTGTTTTTTGTCATCAAGCGCCTTTACACTTACAAACCTATGTTATTAGTAATTGCTGTGTCTTTTTCGGCTCACCTCAGGCAGAATCACCTCTGTGACCATGTGTTGGTCAATAACTCCACTGCCAGGGACATAGAGGATGTTTTAAGCCGCGTAATGAGAAACTCGGTCTGCAACAACGAGGGCGGCAGTTATGATGAGTGTTGTTAATTGAAATTGACAAGACTTAAATTTTAGCAATTAGTTACATGCTTCTTGATTTTTTTCTGTAACTAGAAAAACAGCCTACAGCATTTTAACAAAAAATCTACAACAAATAATTAAAAAAGAAAGGGAGACAAAGCTATGCGATCTCAAACAGGAAAGACTGAGCAGCATGATTCCCTGCAGCATTCTTTGAGAATACAGCACTAATACCTGCTCCATTGTATAGCTCATCCAGTTTTGTATTTCCACATGGTTTTGAATTGAATTACATAAAGCAATGACAACGTACCATCATGCCACCAAAAGTGGTGACATGTTCTGTCAGGGTTTGTTCATCAATGAACTCAGGACACACACACACTGCAGAAGGTCAGGGATGTAGGTGATGACAGGAGCTGACGGCCCAGAGTAGAGTCCATAAAGCTAGGAGGCTAGGAAAGCATAGAGCTGCTTGGCTAGCAGGCCTCGTAGCAACACCAGGGCACAGAGCGGAGCTTCTCTAGGGCGGCCAGGCAGGTTAGCAGTTCTCAGGAGACACCAGGACTCAGAGCAGAGCTTCCTCAGAGCGACTAGTCAGGTTAGCAGCTCTCTGGAGACACCAGGACTCAGAACAGAGCTTCTCCAGGGACAACAACAGGGTAAAAAGTCTTTCAAGGCAACAGGCAGAACTAACCTTAAACGAGAAAACAGAAACAGATCTTCCAAGACAAAACCGAGGACTGGCATGGAGTAGTGGATAGCAGAGGACGGACCAGCACTAGAGTGAGGCAGAGGGAGGCTTAAATAGGAAGGCTAGCAGGTGAAATGTGTCTGATTAATTAACCACCGACAGGTGTGACTGACTGCAAGGGGAGTGAAGTGAAGGCTGAGTGTAAGGGAAGGAGGAAACTAAAAATTAAATTGAATCAAAACTAAACCATGACATGTTCACTGTATAATTTTCGGAGTGGATCAAACCCTTTGTTGAAAAGGGATCCAACCAACTCCTACAAAAAGAAAATCACAGACTACCTACAACAACTAGAAAAAGACAAGGTAATTAACCGCTCATCTTATTATAGATTGTATCCAGAGGAAGACATTCCATGCTTACATGGACTCCCAAAAATTCACAAGGAAGGAACACCACTCAGACCAATTGTCAACAGCATTAATTCATATAACATTGCTAAACAGCTTGCTAGTATTTTAGCCCCTCTGGTGGGGAACACACCACATCACGTAGAAAACTCCAAGGACTTTGCGAACAAAGTCAAACATTTAAAGATGGCACCAGGGGAAACTCTGGTGTCTTTCGATGTCACTTCACTTTTCACTTGCATACCTACATCAGATGCAGTAGAAACAGTCAGGAAACGTCTTCAAGTGACCTAAACAACAGAACTAATTTCACTCTGGACCAGATCTGTACCCTACTGGACTTTTGTCTTTCTACAACTTATTTCAAGTTCAGCAATCATTTTTACAGACAGAAGCTTGGTTGTGCCATGGGATCTCCAGTGTCACCAATTGTAGTCAATCTTTACATGGAAGAAATGGAAAAGAGAGCTTTGGGAACCTTCAGAGGAACACCTCCAAGCCACTGGTTTAGATATGTGGATGACACTTTTGTCAAAATCCAGTTAAAAGAAGTAGAAGCTTTCAGAAGACACAACAACTCGGTGGACAACAACATCAAGTTTACCAGAGAGGATGCCAATGACAACAAGCTACCTTTTCTGGACTGTTTGGTGAGCATGGAAGGAGATGGAAACCTCAACATTGAAGTGTATAGGAAACCCACTCACACAGACCAATATCTTCTTTTTGACTCACACCACCCACTGAAGCACAAACCTTACAACACCAGGCCGAGCATGTCCCAACTAAAACAGAAGGGAAGCACAAGGAACAGATACACATCAAAGATGCCCTCCAAACCTGTGGGTACCCTAAATGGGCTTTTGTCAAAATCAGCAAGAAAATCCAAAAGACCCACTGCAGAACATAATGGTGAGAAGAATAAAAGCAGGACCCTCAGACAGACGCTTTTGCATCCCAAGGACAAAACCCCCAAACCTAAGATGAGCGGAGTGGTGTATGCAGTTCAGTGCAGTGAGGAATGTTCAGATCTTTATATTGGAGAAACCAAACAACATCTCCACAGACCCATGGCTCAACACAGGAGAGCTACCTCCTCAGGTCAAGACTCTCCTGTCCACCTACGCCTTAAGGACAAAGGACACTCTTTTGAGGACCAAAATGTTCACATTTGGACAAAGAAGACAGATGGTTTGAAAGGGGTGTGGAGGAAGCCATCTACGTTAAGAGAGAGAAACCAACCTTAAACCAAGGAGGGGGCCTTAGGTTACAACTCTCAAAAACCTATAATGCAGCTAAATGATTAATTCCGGCCAATCATCACCTCAATTCTCAACCCCATATGGGTTATCAAAACATCGTTCCTTTAAGCCAGAGCCAACAACAACCCTAACGACTCCTTGTTACAGAGGAGTGGACCAGTTTTGTTTCAATCTGCTGGCTTAATGTCTTTAACGACCGCCCATTACTAACGGGTGGACCTGTTTCAGTTGTATTTGCATGTTGTCTAAGCCATTACAAGGCCTTTGTTAGGCAGTAATATAAAGCTTGGTACTCCACATTACTCCAGACTTTTTGAATTGAGAATGCTTCCTGGAGAGGAAGTAAAACGTCTACAACTACGCAAAACAAGTCCGGTTGCTTTGTTTTTTACTTTTTTTGGAATGATCAAACCCTTTGTGTTTCTACAGATACATTCTGTTTGACAGATAGGGATTGGGGCAAGTTATGAAAAAACGTATCACGTAAGTGTCAAAAAGTGTGTTCTGTCAAATACGTAAAAGAAAAACAACTTTTATAAGGTTTAATGTATTGGTAGAATTTTAAGTTCAGCAGTAATATCCTACTCGATCATTATTGAGTAAAATCACTTGGTAACTTCATTTTTCAAAAGAAAATAAATTGTTTGGGGTGGTGCATTTTCAACATATATTGACTAAGTTGTTTGTAGTTTTTCTAGGCCACTAAAACCTTGATAGTTATGGTTTGGCTGTTAAAACTACTAACCTGCCTTGGGTTATCAAGGGTAACAAACCAATTACAATGCTTAGTGTATTTTACTGAAACTTTAAAATAGGGTCAGAGTTACAGCAGATCTGGCAACCATTTACTGCTGATACTACGCAAGAAGAAAAAAATTACTGGCCAACATAATAATTTCTCCAAAAAACTGGAACACCTCTGTGCTATTTAGAAATTTGTTATCTTTTGTTAGTAAGTAAAGGACATAATATATATATATATATATATATATATATATATATATATATATATATATATATATATATATATATATATATATATATATATATGTGTGTGTGTGTGTGTGTTAACACAGGACTGGACAATAATTCAATAACAATATTTATCGATTGATAGACGTATATCGATGATAGAAAAAAGGATCAATGAAAAGTTCAATAGAATAAAAGTTTTCCTTCCTTTTGCATTCTAGCCTATCATGTAGGTTAATCAGTGTTGGGAAAGTTCTCTTTCTACGTGAACTAGTTCAAAGTTCAGTTCACACATTTTAAAATGAACTAGTTCAGTTCATAGTTCATAATTCTAAATTTTTAACTAAGTTCACAGTTCCAAAAAATGAACAATTTCATTGTTCTTTTTTTCATATATTGCTCAATTACACCATAGCCTACTGTAGAACCACAGACAGCAATTAAGCAGTTGAAACACTGAAACTGTGCGTCAGATTTCATCTTCATATCCAGTTTTGAATCCTTATCCAACCAGGGTTTACATTAGCATTGAGGGGACAGCATTTCCCCATTGTTGCTTTGACACTTTGTTGCTTTCCATTCACTTCACACTAGTAGCAGCTGCAGCTTTCACCCCTTTCAGTATATTCTCTAAAACATCAGGAAAAATGTGCTGCTTGAATGGTCTTTTTTTATGAGGAATTACTAAAAGAAAAACAGGAAAGTAGTCTTTAAGGTTCAATTTTTTTTTAATTTTAATAATTTTTTCCATTTGAAATTCCATTTCAGTACATACTAAAAAGGAATACTGGAATCCTGGAAAATTATACCAGGCAGGTTTAACAAACAAGTTACATGAATAGTAAAACCCTCAAGACAGGCCCGTAGTAAGACAATGTGGTGCCCCTGGGCACTATACTTCAAAGCCCCCCCCACCCCCTTACCCGTGCTGTCCTCCGGTCAAAAACATCAGAAATAATCAAGGGGATTTCTGTAAAGTAATTTACTATTTACTAACTTACACAACTACATGTGGGCATATGAGCAGTGAGCAATATTCAAATATCTAATTTTAAAATGTTTAAATCCAAAAAATCTTGATTTATTTATCATTTATTATTATCATTAGGCGCCTGCCATAGCATTTGCAACTAGAAACGTTCAACTTCTGAAGAAGTTGAAGAAGGCGCCCGCCTAGTGGTGCGCGATACCGTCAAAGGCAACGCTTCCGAGTTCCTTGGTCGTAGGCTTTTATCACTTGGGGATTTTAAATCAAATCTTCTGTGTGAAAAGGATTTGTCTTCGTCAAAACCAGCCGACAGGAGAAGGTCTGCATCCAAGCAGCATGGAAAATTGGTGTTATTAAAACATGATTAAATACTTCAATGTAGCATGAAAAAATGAAATATGTGAATAAAAATGTTAAAGGCATTACAAACTATTAAAGGAAGTACAAACTCTGTGAAGCAGAAGTTGGTGAGACCTTCCTAGAGCTACTTCCGGTGAGCAACATGCTAAGCGGTAGCCGCTAACATGGTTGTGTCCAGTATCACCGGGTGATTGTACTCTGTTAGTTTGGTCCAAATCCTGTACTGTGAAGTTCCTCAAAAAGGGTGCCAATACTTAATGTCACCAAAGCTCACCAAAGGTCATGTGTCAGATCGGCCTCCTTTAGTAACTAAGCCTCACCAAAAAACCAGCCAACAGGAGAAGGTCTGCATCCAAGCAGCATGGAAAATTGGTGTTATTAAAACATGATTAAATACTTCAATGTAGCATGAAAAAATTAAATATGTGAATAAAAATGTTAAAGGCATTACAAACTATTAAAGGAAGTACAAACTCTGTGAAGCAGAAGTTGGTGAGACCTTCCTAGAGCTACTTCCGGTGAGCAACATGCTAAGCGGTAGCCGCTAACATGGTTGTGTCCAGTATCACCGGGTGATTGTACTCTGTTAGTTTGCTCCAAATCCTGTACTGGGAAGTTCCTCAAAAAGGGTGCCAATACTTAATGTCCCCAAAGCTCACCAAAGGCCATGTGTCAGATCGGCCTCCTTTAGCAACTAAGCCTCACCAAATCTGGGCCCAGAACTCAACATTTGACAAAAATGGTGTGTAGTGCCATTTTCCACAGGTGATTGGTGCTGTATTGGCCGGGGGTAGTTCTTGCTGTTGCAATTTTTTCATCATTCATTCATTTATATCAGTTGTTCAAATTATTTATTTGTTACTTGTGAAAAAAAAAAAATATTGGGTACCCCCCAGCGGGTTGCGAACCTGCGACCTTTGGTGCACCAGCCCAACACCTAAACCACTGTACCGAAAAAAAGTGCCATGCTGAGCTCTGCATTTTTGTGAGGTCAACTGTGTGTAGGAAGTGGTTTTGAGAAGTGGTTTTTGGTTAATTTTGTCACCACGGTAACTTTAAATGGCGTCAAGTACAAATAGCACACTTCGCGGCGTCGAGACGCACGTTTTGATATATAGTTTGTGGGGGTACAGCCTACGGTTCGGGCTGTATTAACGGTGACGGATGAATAAAAAAGAATAAAGAAACCCTTATTAGGTGCATAGCATAAGGCCTCCGCCATGCATTTTCAATGCATAGGCGGGCGCCTAATGAGGAGGCAGTGCTGTGCGAAGCACCTATTACTATGCATGTGCAATGAGCACCTATTACTATGCATGTGCAATGAGGAGGCAGTGCTGTGCGAAGCACAGCACTGCCTCCCAATGCACATGCATGGGCAGGGCCTATTACTATTCACCTCTAAAGGCGTCTCTTTATTAATTAGGCGCCTGCCTTGCATGTGCAATGAGGAGGCAGTGCTGTGCGAAGCACAGCACTGCCTCCCAATGCAAATGCATGGGCAGGGCCTATTACTATGCACCTCTAAACGGACTCTTTATTAGGCGCCTGCCATAGCATTTGCAATGAGGAGGCAGTGCTGTGCGAAGCACAGCACTGCCTCCCATGCAAATGCATGGAGGCACCTATTACTATGCACCTCTAAACGCGTCTCTTTATTAATATTCTTTATTTTTCTTCCTTCACGATTAATGCGGCCCGAACCGTAACGTGCACCCCCACAATATATACATCAAAACGTCTGGCTCGGTCTCGAGATGTGTGCTACTACGTTTATTGGGATTTCGAGTTACCATGGCAACATAATTAGCGAAAAACCACCCCCAAAAAACCCATAGGAATGAATGGAGTCGGGTAGAAAGAAAGCTTCAAAAAAGCCTCCAAATGACCATTTTCAACGCTGTACTGTGTCGTCATGCTTTCACCTACGAACACCGTTTAACTTCCAGTTTGTAGATATATCTGTGAACTACTCAGAAGTGAAAACGGCATATGGATATTTTTTATCGTCTCTTCACAGTTACTCCTCAAAGCTCATGTCCAAAAATCAACAAAATCATCGTTTACAATGAAAGTCAATGACGGAATTCTCCAACCGCTAGAGTGGGCCACTCTAGCTTTTTTAAAGATTTCAAAACTCCGAACAACTTGACCTTACTCGCTCAATCTTAACTCTATGTAGACAAATTATACATCAAAACGTAGGTATTTTTGTCAGGATTCGGGAAATGTAACCCTCATTGGTGTGGCATTTATAGATTTTCCGCAAATCACCTCAGACCTACACAAACCCGAAACCTCCCCCATTCATTTCCTATGGAGCGGTTTTGAAAAATGACGTCTAAAAATCCAAAACATCACATGTTTTCGCATCGTCGCTACTCCTAAACCGTTTTATGTACAGACATGAGACTTTCACACATGAATGTCCCAACCCTTCTGGCACTCACAAAAAAGGAATTTTGTGGATAACTGTTACGGTTTTTCCGCAGGAACAATTTGTTCGGGAGTAGCGAATGTGCAAAATCCTAAAAACGCTTTGGAGCTGCATTTTCCCACATCAACCACTTTTTTACATCGTCGCTGTGCCTACACCGATTTTTGTAAAAATATGAAAATGAGCTACATGGTCATCAAAAGCCTGCTGATACTCATAGTGAAAGAATTATTTTGATATCTCTTATACTTTTTGAGCTACAGCGATTTGTTCGGAAGCGTTTTAAGAGGATTTCTGAAAATCCATAAAAATCCCATTTAGATCATAATTTTTTACGCCTTTATTAAACTTTTTCCAGCAAAAAACGATAGATTTTCTTCTTCCCCTATCCGTTACGAACTAAACACAGAAAAAATTACGTCTCTACCATTTATGAATCAGGAGATATGAAGCGTTGTTCGGGGCAAAGTTCTCCATTATAATCCAATGGGACTTAGTGTGACCAAAGTGTCTGCACTTCGGAAGACTGGCCGCTGCAGGTGTGTCAGTGAGTTTCCATGACGACGGAACTCTGAGGGCCAGAGGAAAAAGCTCCATTGAGATACAATGGCAACTTTCATCGCTCACTGCAGCGGCTGTGATTAATGTAGAAATCTGAAATTCGCACAGTCACTTCCTCTTAACATTTTAAAATTTTCATGTGACTTTCAGTCATGTGTCAATTTTCTGTACCATTTTGGATATCACATGCTTTCCTATTGGACCTTTGCTTCCAACAGGACCTGGCATGATAACCAGACACGACCCAATTGGCCAATACAGCACCACCCACATGTGGGAAATGGCACTACACACCATTTTGGTCAAATGTTGAGTTCTGGGCCCAGATGTGGTGAGGCTGAGTTGCTAAAGGAGGCCAATCTGACCAATGAACTTTGGTCACGTTTGGTGACATTAAGTATTGGCACCCCTATTTGAGGCACTTCCCAGTACAGGATTTGGACCAAACTGACAGAGTACACTCACCCGGTGGTACTGAACACAACCTTGTTAGCGGCTAACGGTTAGCATGTTGCTAACCGGAAGTAGCTCTAGGAAGGTCTCACCAACTTCTGCTTCACAGATTCTGTTCTTCACTTAGAGAGAAAGCTCCACAAGAAATTTGGGCTACGTCGCATAAAGCATCTCCAAGCTATGAGGTGTCAAACATCCAATGCTTTTCAATGGAGGACCAAACCCATTATGGTCCCAATACTGCATGTCCATATATGGAGCTACAGTATAGCTCAGAGGGAGAGTGCAGGCTTACCATGCAAGAGGTCGTGGGATCGATTCCCAGCGTGGGAGACTAAGAGTTTTGTATTATAATCCCCACATTGTGTATATTAAAACATGTGTGCTGATCCCATGAAGTATTTTTTTGTACCACCCGCCATTTTGAGTTACCATGGCAACGTTATAAACGACGTATTTTCTCCCTATTTGAGGCTCATCCCAGTACAGGATTTGGACCAAACTAACAGAGTACACTCACCCAGTGATACCATACACAACCATGTTAGCAGCTAACAGTTAGCATGTTGCTAACCGGAAGTAGCTATAAGAAGCTTGTACAAACTCCTGCTTGACAGATTTGGTGAATTTTTGGATTTTCTCCCTTTTTAGGCACTTCTCAGTACAGGATTTCAACCAAACTAACAGAGTAACATCACCCGGTGATACTGAACACAACCATGCTAGCGGTTAACCGTTAGCATGTTGCTAACCAGAAGTAGCTTTGGGAAGGTCCTACCAACTTCTGCTTAGCCAGGGTTGTTCTGCCTTTACAGACAGAGAGGGCTGTAGCTGTCAGTGAGTCTCCATGACAACGCTGCTAGCAAGAGGCTCCTAGGAGGTCCATTGACTTAACATGGCACCTTTCAACGGCCGCTGCGGGGGCTGTGAAGACCGTAGGAAGCTGAAATTCGCAGTGTTGCTTCCTGTTGCTATTTCTGACGGTACGGTACGCACCAAGTGGCAGGCGCCTTGCTAAATTTCTTCAGAAATTTTTCTAGTTAGGCGCCTGCCATAGCATTTGCAATGAGGAGGCAGTGCTGTGCGAAGCACAGCACTGCCTCCAATGCAAATGCATGGAGGCACCTATTACTATGCACCTCTAAACGGCTTATTTATTATTAGGCGCCTGCCTTGCATGTGCAATGAGGAGGCAGTGCTGTGCGAAGCACAGCACTGCCTCCCAATGCAAATGCATGGGCAGGGCCTATTACTATTCACCTCTAAAGGCGTCTCTTTATTAATATTAATATTCTTTATTTTTCTTCCTTCACGATTAATGCGGCCCGAACCGTAGCGTGCACCCCAACAATATAAACATCAAAACCTTCGGCTCGGTCTCGAGATGTGTGCTACTACGTTTTTTGGGGTTTCGAGTTACCATGGCAACAAAATTAGCGAAAAACCACCCCAAAACAACCCCATAGGAATGAATGGAGTCGGGGAGAAAGAAAGCCTCAAAAAACCCTCAAAAGGACCATTTTCAACGCTGTACTGTGTCGCCATGCTTTCACCTACGAACACCGTTTAACTTCCAGTTTGTAGATATATCTGTGACCTACTCAGAAGTGAAAACGGGATGTGGATATCTTTTATCGTCTCTTCACAGTTACTCCTCAAAGCTCATGTCCAAAAATCAGCGAAATCATCGTTTACAATGAAAGTCAATGACGGAATTCTCCAACCGCTAGAGTGGCCCACTCTAGCTTTTTTAAAGATTTCAAAACTCCGAACAACTTGAGCCTACTCGCTCAATTTTCACTCTACGTAGACAAATTATACATCAAAACGTGGGTATTTTTGTCAGGATTCGGGAAATGTAACCCTCATTGGTGTGGCATTTATAGATTTTTCGCAAATCACCTCAGACCGACACAAACCCGAAACCTCCCCCATTCATTTCCTATGGAGCGGTTTTGAAAAATGATGTCTAAAAATCCAAAACATCACATGTTTTCGCATCGTCACTACTCCTAAACCGTTTTATGTACAGACATGAGACTTTCACACATGAATGTCCCAACCCTTCTGGCACTCAAGAAAAAGGAATTTTGTGGATAACTGTTACGGTTTTTCCACCGGAACAATTTGTTCGGGAGTAGCGAATGTGCAAAATCCTGAAATCGCTTTGGAGCTGCATTTTCCCACATCATCCACTTTTTTACATCGTCGCTGTGCCTACACCGATTTTTGTAAAAATATGAAAATGAGCTACATGGTCATCAAAAGCCTGCTGATACTCACAGTGAAAGAATTATTTTGATATCTCTTATACTTTTTTAGCCAGAGCGATTTGTTCGGGATCATTTTCAGAGGATTTCTGAAATTTCAGAAAAATGTCCTTTAGATCATAATTTTTTACGCCTTTATTAAACTTTTTCCAGCAAAAACCGATAGCAAGTCTTCTTCCCCTATCCTTTACGAAATAAACACAGAAAAAATTACGTCTCTACCATTTACGGTTCCGGAGAAATCGTGCGTTGTTCGAGGCAAAGTTCTCCATTATAATCCAATGGGACTTATTGTGACCAAAGTGTCTGCACTTCGGCCGCTGCAGGTGTGTGAGTGAGTTTCCATGACGACGGAACTCTGAGGGCCAGAGGAAAAAGCTCCATTGAGATACAATGGCAACTTTCATCGCTCACTGCAGTGGCTGTGATTAATGTAGAAATCTGAAATTTGCACAGTCACTTCCTCTTAACATTTTAAAATTTCCATGTGACTTTCAGCCATGTGTCAGTTTTCTGTGCCATTTTGGATCAAACCACTTATGTTTCCAATAATGCATGCCCATATATGGCGCTACAGTGTAGCACAGATGGAAAGTGCAGGCTTTGCATGCAAGAGGTCGTGGGATCGATTCCCGGTATGGAAGACTTGGAGTTTTGTATTATAATCCTCACAGTGTGAATATCAAAACATGTGTGCTGATCCCATGAAGTATTTTTTGTACCACCCGCCATTTTGAGTTACCATGGCAACGTTATAAATGACGTATTTTCTCCCTATTTGAGGCACATCCCAGTACAGGATTTGGACCAAACTGACAGAGTACACTCACCCAGTGATACCATACACAACCATGTTAGCGGCTAACGGTTAGCATGTTGCTAACCGGAATTAGCTCTAGGAAGCCTGTACAAACTTCTGCTTGACAGATTTGGTGAATTTTAGGATTTTCTCCCTTTTTAGGCACTTCTCAGTACAGGATTTCAACCAAACTAACAGAGTAACATCACCCGGTGATACTGAACACAGCCATGCTAGCGGCTAACCGTTAGCATGTTGCTAACCGGAAATAGCTTTAGGAAGGTCCTACCAACAGCTGCTTAGCCAGAGTTCTTCAACCTTTACAGACAGAGAGGGCTGTAGCTGTCAGTGAGTCTCCATGACAACGCTGCTAGCAAGAGGCTCCTAGGAGGTCCATTGACTTAACATGGCACCTTTCAACAGCCGCTGCGAGGGCTGTGAAGACCGTAGGAACCTGAAATTCGCAGTGTTACTTCCTGTTGCTATTTCTGACGGTACGGTACGCACCAAGTGGCAGGCGCCTTGCTAAATTTCTTCAGAAATTTTTCTAGTTATTCTTTATTTTTCTTACATCACGATAAATGCAGCCAGAACTGTAGCGAGCACCCCCACGATATAGGTATCAAAACTTGTGGCTCGATTACGAGATGTGTGCTACTACTTTTATTGGGGTTTCGAGTTACCATGGCAACAAAATTAGCGAAAAACCACCCCCAAAAAACCCCATAGGAATGAATGGAGTCGGGTAGAAAGAAAGCCTCAAAAAAGCCTCCAAATGACCGTTTTCAACGCTGTACTGTGTCGTCATGCTTTCACCTACGAACACCGTTTAACTTCCAGTTTGTAGATATTTCTGTGACCTACTCAGAAGTGAAAACGGGATGTGGATATCTGTTATTGTCTCCTCACAAGTACTCCTCAAAGCTCATGTCCAAAAATCAGCGAAATCATCGTTTACAATGAAAGTCAATGACGGAATTCTCCAACCGCTAGAGTGGGCCACTCTAGCTTTTTTAAAGATTTCAAAACTCCGAACAACTTGACCTTACTCGCTCAATTTTCACTCTATGTAGACAAATTATACATCAAAACGTAGGTATTTTTGTCAGGCTTCGGGAAATGTAACCCTCATTGGTGTGGCATTTATAGATTTTTCGCAAATCACCTCAGACCGACACAAACCCGAAACCTCCCCCATTCATTTCCTATGGAGCGGTTTTGAAAAATGACGTCTAAAAATCCAAAACATCACATGTTTTCGCATCGTCGCTACTCCTAAACCGTTTTATGTACAGACATGAGACTTTCACAGATGAATGTCCCAACCCTTCTGGCACTCATAAAAAAGGAATTTTGTGGATAACTGTTACGGTTTTTCCGCAGGAACAATTTGTTCGGGAGTAGCGAATGTGCAAAATCCTGAAATCGCTTTGGAGCTGCATTTTCCCATATCATCCACTTTTTTACATCGTTGCTGTGCCTACACCGATTTTTGTAAAAATATGAAAATGAGCTACATGGTCATCAAAAGCCTGCTGATACTCATAGTGAAAGAATTATTTTGATATCTCTTATACTTTTTGAGTTACAGCGATTTGTTCGGAAGCGTTTTAAGAGGATTTCTGAAAATCCATAAAAATCCCATTTAGATCATAATTTTTTACGCCTTTATTAAACTTTTTCCAGCAAAAACCGATAGCAAGTCTTCTTCCCCTATCCTTTACGAAATAAACACAGAAAAAATTACGTCTCTACCATTTACGGTTCCGGAGAAATCGTGCGTTGTTCGAGGCAAAGTTCTCCATTATAATCCAATAGGCAGACTTGGACACCAAGTGTCTGCACTTTTTTAGACTGGCCGCTGCAGCTGTGTCAGTGAGTTTCCATGACGACGGAACACTGAGGGCCAGAGGGGAACGCTCCATTGAGATACAATGGCAACTTTCATCGCTCACTGCAGTGGCTGTGATTAATGTAGAAATCTGAAATTCGCACAGTCACTTCCTCTTAACATTTTAAAATTTTCATGTGACTTTCAGCCATGTGTCAGTTTTCTGTGCCATTTTGGATGTCACATGCTTTCCTATTGGGCCTTTGCTTCCCACAGGACCTGGCATGATGCCCAGACACGACCCAATTGGCCAATACAGCACCACCCACATGTGGGAAATGGCGCTACTGACAATTTTGGTCAAATGTTGAGTTCTGGGCCCAGATGTGGTGAGGCTGAGTTGCTAAAGGAGGCCAATCTGTCCCTTGAACTTTGGTCATGTTTGGTGACATTAAGTATTGGCACCCCTATTTGAGGCACTTCCCAGTACAGGATTTGGACCAAACTGACAGTACAATCACCCGGTGATACCGAACACAACCATGTTAGCGGCTAATGGTTAGCATGTTGCTAACCGGAAGTAGCTCTAGGAAGATCTCACCAACTTCTGCTTCACAGAGTCTGTTCTTACATTAGAGAGAAAGCTCCACAAGAAATTTGGGCTACATCGCATAAAGCATCTCCAAGCTATGAGGTGTCAAACATCCAATGCTTTTCAATGGGGGACCAAACACCTTATGGTCCCAATAATGAATACCCATATATGGCGCTCCAGTATAGCTCAGATGGAAAGTGCAGGCTTTGCATGCAAGAGGTCGTGGGATCGATTCCCGGCTTGGGTGACTAAGAGTTTTGTATTATAATCCCCACAATGTGTATATTAAAACATGTGTGCTAATCCAATGAAGTATTTTTTCGTACCACCCGCCATTTTGAGTTACCATGCGCCATTTTGAGTTACCATGGCAACGGTTTAAACAATGTAGTTTCTCCCTATTTGAGGCACTTCCCAGTACAGGATTTGGACCAAACTGACAGAGTACAATCACCCGATGATACCAGACACAACCATGTTAGCGGCTAACGGTTAGCATGTTGCTAACCGGAAGTAGCTCTAGGAAGCCTGTACAAACTTCTGCTTGACAGATTTGGTGAATTTTAGGATTTTCTCCCTTTTTAGGCACTTCTCAGTACAGGATTTCAACCAAACTAACAGAGTAACATCACCCGGTTATACTGAACACAGCCATGCTAGCGGCTAACCGTTAGCATGTTGCTAACCGGAAATAGCTTTGGGAAGGTCCTACCAACAGCTGCTTAGCCAGAGTTCTTCTGCCTTTACAGACAGAGAGGGCTGTAGCTTTCAGTGAGTCTCCATGACAACGTTGCTAGCAAGAGGCTCCTAGGAGGTCCATTGACTTAACATGGCACCTTTCAACGGCCGCTGCAGGGGCTGTGAAGGCCGTAGGAAGCTGAAATTCACAGTGTTACTTCCTGTTGCTATTTCTGATGGCATGATATGCATCAAGTGGCAGGCGCCTTGCTAAATTTCTTCAGAAATTTTTCTAGTATTCTTTATTTTTCTTCCTTCACGATTAATACGGCCCGAACCGTAGCGTACACCCCCACAATATATACATCAAAACGTCCGGCTCGGTCTCGAGATGTGTGCTACTACGTTTATTGGGGTTTCGAGTTACCATGGCAACAAAATTAGCGAAAAACCACCCCCAAAAAAACCCATAGGAATGAATGGAGTCGGGTAGAAAGAAAGCTTCAAAAAAGCCTCCAAATGACCATTTTCAACGCTGTACTGTGTCGTCATGCTTTCACCTACGAACACCGTTTAACTTCCAGTTTGTAGATATATCTGTGACCTACTCAGAAGTGAAAACGGCATATGGATATTTTTTATCGTCTTTTCACAGTTACTCCTCAAAGCTCATGTCCAAAAATCAGCGAAATCATCGTTTACAATGAAAGTCAATGACGGAATTCTCCAACCGCTAGAGTGGCCCACTCTAGCTTTTTTAAAGATTTCAAAACTCCAAACAACTTGACCTTACTCGCTCAATTTTCACTCTACGTAGACAAATTATACATCAAAACGTAGGTATTTTTTGTCAGGATTCGGGAAACGTAACCCTCATTGGTGTGGCATTTATAGATTTTTCACAAATCACCTCAGACTGACACAAACCCGAAACCTCCCCCATTCATTTCCTATGGAGCGGTTTTGAAAAATGACGTCTAAAAATCCAAAACATCACATGTTTTCGCATCGTCACTACTCCTAAACCGTTTTATGTACAGACATGAGACTTTCACACATGAACGTCCCAACCCTTCTGGCACTCAAGAAAAATGAATTTTGTGGATAACTGTTACGGTTTTTCCACAGGAACAATTTGTTCGGGAGTAGCGAATGTGCAAAATCCTGAAATCGCTTTGGAGCTGCATTTTCCCACATCATCCACTTTTTTACATCGTCGCTGTGCCTACACCGATTTTTGTAAAAATATGAAAATGAGCTACATGGTCATCAAAAGCCTGCTGATACTCACAGTGAAAGAATTATTTTGATATCTCTTATACTTTTTTAGCCAGAGCGATTTGTTCGGGATCATTTTCAGAGGATTTCTGAAATTTCATAAAAATGTCCTTTAGATCATAATTTTTTACGCCTTTATTAAACTTTTTCCAGCAAAAACCGATAGCAAGTCTTCTTCCCCTATCCTTTACGAAATAAACACAGAAAAAATTACGTCTCTACCATTACGGTTCCGGAGAAATTGTGCGTTGTTCGAGGCAAAGTTCTCCATTATAATCCAATAGGCAGACTTGGACACCAAGTGTCTGCACTTTTTTAGACTGGCCCGCTGCAGCTGTGTCAGTGAGTTTCCATGACGACGGAACTCTGAGGGCCAGTGGGAGACGTTCCATTGAGATAGAATGGCAACTTTCGACGCCAGCTGCAGCGGCTGTGATTAATGTAGAAATCTGAAATTCGCACAGTCACTTCCTCTTAACATTTTAAAATTTTCATGTGACTTTCAGCCATGTGTCAGTTTACTGTCCAATTTTGGATTTTACATGCTTTCCTATTGGGTCTTTGCTTCCAACAGGACCTGGCATGATGCCTAGACACGACCCACTTGGCCAATACAGCACCACCCACCTGTGGGAAATGGCACTACACACCATTTTGGTCAAATGTTGAGTTCTGGGCCCAGATGTGGTGAGGCTGAGTTGCTAAAGGAGGCCAATCTGACCAATGAACTTTGGTCACGTTTGGTGACATTAAGTATTGGCACCCCTATTTGAGGCACTTCCCAGTACAGGATTTGGACCAAACTGACAGAGTACAATCACCCGGTGATACTGAACACAACCATGTTAGCGGCTAACTGTTAGCATGTTGCTAACCGGAAGTAGCTCTAGAAAGGTCTCACCATCTTCTGCTTCTGGTAAGCTAAACCCTGTTCATTAACCAAGGTCGAATCCGTCTACTCTTACCCACCCTGAATACCCTCCTACTCCTTTCTCCACTCACCCCTACGATGGACAATAATCCACCACTTCAAACTTACAACACCAGGAGCAAAGGCAGGAGAGGTTCAGTGCGGGCAGGGGAACCTCCAGAAAACGCTACCCCCCCTAGGGGGCAGTAAAAACTGCAAGGCCCCCTCCCAGGGAGATCTGCTCTCGGCCAATCTGAGCCTGAAAACCCTGTATGAATCTAAGTGTTATCATTACCAGCTAATATTAAAGGATCTTTAGAGCCAATCCGATCCTGGTTCTTCCTATATCAAATCAAAAAGGTGCATAAACCATAGATCCTTGTGTGTCTGAAGCAAACAGTTTCCATTTTTTACCCCATAAAACCATATTGATCAACATGATGTAATATTACAGTGTAGATCTCATAACACAAAAAAAATCAAACATGTGAGTCAGTGGAACAGAGCAGTTAAACAAACAGCAACACAATATGAGAAGAGTCTGAAACGTCAAGAACGCAAAGTTAAGAAAGCCTTCAGGCCATTCAGGCACAAGGCAGAAATTAATCTAATCGCGCTTAGGGTCTCTTCAGGCAACTCCTCCCGTTGAAGAATAAGGAAACAGAGTTCTCTGGCTTCTTCATCCCCAGTCCTCTTCTTGGTTCCTTCTCTCAGGCTGGATGATTGAGCTGGATGGTAATAAGCGTTCAGTTCTGGATGGGCACTGAGCATTTTATTTTGCATTTCTCTCTAATAAAACACTTGTGAAGATGGTCTGCAGACACGAGTCCTTGTTCCCACTAGAGAACAGAAACAAGGTGTAATTAGTGTTCTTATCAAAACCCCTTTCATGTGTCATTTATTAAAACATCCTCAAAGCACTTTCACATTCAAGATATTTCTGTGCACAATTATTTAGCTCTCAGAATTCTGCAATTCAATTATTAATTAAAATAGTAATCTTTAAGTACAAATGTATATGCAGTAAATTTATAGTAATTCTTAACAGAATGCTTTTAATGTGTGTCTTAACTGTTGTTGTCTGACAGTTGAAGTTCTCTGCAACATAATTTCATCAACATATTCGTTTCATGACATTTCCCATTTATTTTGAAAACCCAACTGAGAAAAAGAAAGCCTTTCCATGTGAAAGCCTTTTCCCTCTCTCCCTCTTTTTTTTTTTTTTTTTAAAGAAAGCGAGGTGCTGTTCTGCACCGAAAAGACAAAATATTTATACCATGCTGTTACTGTTCAAGGACGCCATGGTTCTACAAACAAAGCAATGAGAGAGAACAGGAGCTTTTGAAAACGTTCTAACATTTTTGAACAACCAAAGCTACTTAAGCAAATCAGAATTAGTTCCCAAATTAATCCTAAAATAAAGTAAACCTTACATTGTGTACATTGTGATTATTTATTTATTTATTTATTTATCTTAAACTGAGGATTAAGGACTTTGATTAAGAAGTTCTAGGATGAACGCGTCTCTGCGTTCCTATTTGTCTAGGCCTCTGCAATCTGATCTATGATCTATGTATTCTGAGTGCCTGGTCAGGAAGGGTTAAGGTTCTCTGAAGCTTTCTGTTTTCAGCAACCCTGAAAACCCAGAACCCTTTACAGTCAGTGTAAGGTGTCAGATGACATGTGGGACCACCTTGTCGTCCCTCTGGTTCCACCAGCTGTGTCAAGTCCACAGCAGCTCGTCCCTGGGTGCCATGCCCCAGGGGTCTCCACACCCCCCTGTGTGGAACGCCTCTCATTGTAAGGATCTCACCTTATGTCCCGTTCAAAACAGGAGTTCCAATGTGGGGTGTCTTTGCTGCTTTAATGTTCCTCAGAGAAAACCTTCATTCATTGATATCACCTTCAAGCTGTTACCCTTTTATCATCACAGCCCCCCAACCATCCTGACCAGATCCAAAATGTCCCCATAATTTAATCTAATTAAATTAATCTTACTTATTTTCTGTATGTAGGACGATAACCATTAAATTATCCTGATCTAAAAGCCCTCAGGTTAACGGGTTAACTGGTTAAAAAGACTTTTGAGTTATTTGTGTTCTAGTTGAAAGATATTAAATCTCCATAAATATTGTAACCATTGTACACTGATGCTTTAATCCTAAATTTACCCATGTTAGTTAGTAGGATGTGTCATTATGCTAATTTTATTGCAACATTACCCATTTTAGCCAGTAACCTTTTCTTTGCATTTTATTGAAGCCTGCCAGAGTAGCAGAAATCAGCTTGCTCTAAGATGTTCATTAAATGAAATGCTATTTAAAAGTTCAGATTACTCTACGTATATAGTGAAAACAAATTAATTCATTTATTTATTTAACTGTTGATATAATACCCACTTAATTAGGTTGCTCTATGATTCCCATCAAGTTACTTCTTTAAAAGTTTTCACCTTTACATAATCTTAATGTGTTTCGTAATGTGTGGTTTGTTTTAATTGTGTACAACAAAATCTGAAGTGAAATGCATGAAGTCGTGTCTGCAGAACTCATCTGTGTTTGTTGTCGAAGGTTGTCCGATGCCTCAGTCATAGTCCTTCAATGTCCATTTTCAGTCCAATGTCTGACTTAAGCACAACATTCTCCTTCCCTTCAAGAGCCCATCCTCCAGTCCTTACGCCTGCAAACAGAATGAATTCTGCCAGCATTTTTTGCCAAAGAAAACGCTCCATAGGTTGAAAAGAAATTACAGCAAAACAGTCACAAACATTTTACCTACAGTGTTCCCTCTCACATGACAAACATAAAAGAAACAAAAGGATAAAAAAATAAATAAAAAATAAATCAAACTTTGTCTCTGACAAAAGCAAACTCAAAACTGGATCAAGCTGAAGTCAATGACATCACCTTTAGTCCTTGTCCCAAGGATCAGCCCCCATGGCACTGCGGCACTGTTTCTGCATTCTCTCACATCTGAGAATGTCTAAAATGAGACTAAATCTCTATGTTAGCACAATCCTATCATACTGACCAGGTTTCTTTGCAAAGAAAAAGAAGCAGAAAGATAGAGCTGTTAATAGCAGAAAGCAACAAACATTTTTAAGACACCACCTTTCCTGCTGGAAGATCTGGCATAACTTGGTTAAAACTAAGTATAATTTAGTGTCCAAATCTGATTATAACTCCTTTAATCTGAAAGCAATAACTCAGAGAAAAACAAGAGTGTTAATAGCATGCAGTTAAAACCCTGGTCCCCTTAGTGTCCCTTTAACGTGATGTTTTTTCCCTTTTTTTCTCTGATCCTGGGAAGGTTTCTATTCTTCCCCTTTCCTTTGAAACTCTGTTCAAAACACCTCCAAAAGAAAGAAAACAAAAAAACGAAAGAAATTAACCAAACAAAATTAAAACAAAATTGTTTTCCAAGGAGCACAATTATGTCTTTCCAATATGACATAGGTTTTTGACTTAGTACAAACCTTTTTGATATCCTTCTGGTCCTTTGACCATGTGTATTTGCTGTTAGTAATACTTTTATTTATATATACCTTTTCAATCTTAATTGGTCAAGGGGATGAAACTTTAAAGCAATGATTGTTCCCTTTTAGTTTTTGAGCTTCTAGTGTTTCTCTATAAATGATAAGAGTTTTCCCCATAATTCAGCACATTGAGAAGGCTACCCAAAACAAACCAAGATTAGAATTAGAATTTAACCCCTACAGATGCTGGCTTTATTTTATTTTTTCCCCTCTGACATAGTTTTCGTGCCCCAGGCCAGAACACACAGACCCAGCCTCGCCATTAACATTCAGATGTTTAAATCATGGTCAGATTTGTTTATCATATCTATTGTCCTTCTCAGGTTATATACTGTCCCTCTGAGGATCGCCTCAGCGCAGCATAACTAATAACATCAGATGATTTTGTAACTGATGACACGTGTACGTGGCCTTCTGATATTTTGACGCTTCTCAAAATTTCTCATTAGTTGCATTCAAATCCCAAGTAAAAAAGAAATAAAATAAATGAATAGAAAACCCTTAGAAAAGCAACCATATTTAGTTCCATACAGTTTGTTCAAAGCACAGTTTCCCTCATCTATTTAAATCAAAAATCTTGTATATCTAAACTTCCCTTCAACTGGACTGGTTTGTGATGAATCATTATTATTATAAGCAATGAGATCTCAGTAATTTTAAATTACTTTAGGGCTAAAAAACAAGTGATAGGATCTCAGCCTAAATTTGTAAAACAGTAAACTTAACAAGCTTATGTAACGCTTATTTCCAATTTCTAACAAAGCTGAAATATTTCCGTTCAGGCCATGTTAATCTCTCCGTGTATCAATTTAATTTGGTCCTGATATTTAATGTTAAAAAAACAAACTTTGTTATTTAAATCTCTCTTTTACTGTACCCTCTATTGGTTAACATAGTCCATGCTTAAAATGTCATTTGAATTACGGAGCTGCAGTTCTCCCAAAACAAATGAACATTCTGAAACCATGAACATTACTTTACCCCGAATTAATTCACACAGACGAACGTTTAGTTACATAGATACATACACACGTACGGTTACATACAACGATGACATTCAGACAGACAAACACGTGCAGGCCTGCTTTTTCACCATCTTAAATAGTTTTTTCATAATTTTTAAACGTCAACGCCGAAAGATGTTTTCAACGCGTTAAGTTCCACGCTTAGTTTAAAAGTGGAGAGCGTGCGCTGGTTACGACCCCCCGATGCTTCGTCCACACGCGGTTTTACGCTTCAGTCCCGCAAGGATACAACTCTGTGTCTCGCAGACACTTGGACGCTTACCCATTTTTGAAAGTTATACGTCGCTATTAGCAGTTTAGACCAATTTTATCCACAACGGAAGTGCCTAATCGGTCCCCACGTAAACGCTTCCCCGGTGCAACGCCTTTTTAGTTTCGTTTCCGTTTCCTTGTTTTTATCGCTTTTCTTTTTTTCTCTTAATTTTATTTTTATTATTTAGTAGCAGTACTGCAATAAAATAAAAATAATAGTAATAATAATAACCCCTATGTGAGAAATCTGCATGTTTAATCAAATCATTTCAAATCATTTATGCATGTCATGTGTCTGGGCCCCTACGTTTTTCAGCATGAAATCGAACGTCTCACCCTGGGGCTAGGCTTGACCCTGAAAAAACCTCTGCCTTTCCCCCATTACACTGACTCCTCTGCTTCCAGACTTTTTTTTTTGTTTGTTTTTATTTATTTTATCCTTTTTTTGTTTTTTATTATTATTTTCTACTCGTCTTTAGCACGATCGACCAACTAAATGAAAGGCCTCACATCCGATGGTCGCCTTTTTGGTATAATGGTCGGGGTCCCCACTTATCAAAGCTGCAAACGTCTTCGCAACAGTCAAGGACTTAAGCATCCCTGCCGCTTTCATCCACAACAGAAGTGGACAGCCTCTTGCACAAAACCCAAGACAAGAGGACTTTAATGGACCAGCTGGAAACTGCTCAGCCGGTCACCTGTTCTCCAGGCTGAAAATCACTCTGCCCCTCCTTCCCCCTTGTGGGAAAGTCCGTATTTCAGCTGAAAACGTATTCTAATTAAATTTTGAATTTTAGTTTAATGTTTAAACCTTAGTCACCGTTCGGTATTGCGAACCCTGTTTTATTTGCCTTAAATAAATATAATTCATTATTTCTACCGGCTTTTACTTTTACTACCTTTTAGGTTTACAGTTTTTAATTTTAAAATTTCTTGAGGTATACTTTAAAATGGGGTTTTAAAATTTAAAAGCTTGCAAGCATTTTGACCAATCGCGTTTGTTTTTAAAAGAGCTGGAAAATTAATCCCCTTACCGTCTCATGAAAGAAAGGTTCGGATCTTCGCGCCGACGCCCAGAGACGCTCCGAGACCAGGAGCTCCTCCACGTCCCTTGAAAATCCATTCGGGGGTACCAGAGGCCGGATAACCTCTCCGGCCGGCCAAAGCAGCTCCTGTCCCCGGACTCCCCTCGCTCGTCGGTCGGAGATCTTGTTCGTTTACGCCAAATTGTTGTGGGAGTTTTGGGGTGGGATATTAAACAATAGTAACTGAGTTCCCATCTTTACTAAATGACGAGACCGGGTGGTATAACGTTCCAGCACTTTATTGAGAAACAGAGCAGAGATTCACATAGTTGGAAAGTAAACGCACCCCACGGTTCCGCTGCAGTCTCTGTCTGCCCTGTCTCTGTCTGTGTCACTTTTCGGGCTTCCCTAATACCTGCACCGTGGCCTTCCCATGAGACAAACAAAGACAGTCTATC